>NC_041396.2:229493772-229793772 GCF_900747795.2 Erpetoichthys calabaricus
ACAAACTGGTGAGAAAGGCAGGCTCTATTGTTGGCATGGAGCTGGACAGCTTGACATCTGTGGCAGAGCGACGGGTGCTGAGCAGGCTCCTATCAATTATGGAGAATCCACTACATCCACTAAACAGTATCATCTCCAGACAGAGGAGCAGCTTCAGCGACAGACTGCTGTCATTGTCCTGCTCCACTGACAGACTGAGGAGATCGTTCCTCCCCCAAACTATGCGACTCTTCAATTCCACCTGGGGGGGGTAAACATTAACATTATACAAAGTTATTGTCTGTTTTTTACCTGCATTATTATCATTCTTTAATTTAATATTGTTTATTGTATCAGTATGCTGCTGCTTGAGAATGTGAATTTCCCCTTGGGATTAATAAAGTATCTATCTATCTATCTATCTATCTATCTATCTATCTATCTATCTATCTATCTATCTATCTATCTATCTATCTATCTATCTATCTATCTATCTATCTATCTATCTATCTATCTATCTATCTATCTATCTATCTATCTATTGTTTTTAATCTACACATTGCTATTTAAGGCAAAATGCTCCAGCACAGCACCCAAATAGGAAAAAGACATCAGGAAATGCTTGTGTCACCTAGGCTGCTCTACGCAGATGAGTGTGAAATACCATGTGGCAGCTAAAATAAATGTTGTTGATATTGGAAAGACTCTGAAAGTCATGACAATGCCCAAAGGAAAAGCAGAAATGTGACAATTTTTCTTCATTGTTTGTCTACTGATGAGAGTGGAACACAGCCACTGTTTGCTTCCAGTGAAGTTTTAATATGCAATAGACAAGCATCTCACATTCAAAAGTGGGCAGAAGTGGGAACAGACAGACACTTTTCATGTGCGGAATGAATAGAAACAGAACAGACAAGTACTGATGATGCTGAGAATATTCTGTGTGGGAGTGGGTGGGATTGGATTGAAACTTTTAGGAAGGAGGTGAAAGCAGAACTAAAATAAAAAATATTGTGCAGCCTAGTAAATAGAGACACAGCTGGAAGGCACATTAAATGAAAAGCCACGTTCCTTTCTAGAGACAGATGAGGTAAGAATCTATAGAGCAAGGTTTGAACATGGGAAAGGTGCTATATAAATAAAATGTACTATTATTATTATTATTATTAAGGCTTGATTTTGAGAAGAATACTCAGCAAAGCTCAAACTGAATTAGTATTAACTTCAGACAACCTAAATAATTTATGTCATGAATTTTACTGATTTAATGTTTTCATTGTTGCATTGGTGAGTAAAAAAAAAATTTATTTTTGTTTTCTTGTGGGTGAAGCCATATTGTTTATGATCATTAACTCAGTTGCCGTCGCATGACCGATTCCATCCTGCAAAAATGTTCACTTTCATTTCTGACCTCTTGCTTGCTTCTGTCTTTGCCTTGCTTTGGCCCTTAGACATTTTCGATCGAAACAAAATGTTCATTTCTTGGTCAATTATTTTCCCTAAATTGTGTTTTACAACAGCTCATCATCCTATCAGTCTGCTATGTGCAAGCCAGTAATAATCATCACGTACAAGCTGACCCTGTAGTTATAATAAGTGCCAACTTCAACCGTGTGACTTCAGAAGCAACAATGACAAACATTTATCGGTCAGTCACAGTTCTTGTCATATTCTATTTGTGAATGCAGCAAGCCGACCTGGTCAATTGCAATGTCAAAGATGCCTTTAAATTTAAATCTGTTGTACTACTGGGCAGATGCAACCACAATCTGATCTACAAGTGCGTTATTAGATGGCAACAGGTTTCTTATCATTAGCCAAACCAGAAACTTTTCTGTGTGTTTTGGGGTTGTTGTAAGATTTCTATTTTTCTTGAGCTTCTGTAAAGTTATAATTTCCCCTTGGGGATAAAAAAGTACTATCTATCTATCTATCTATCTATCTATCTATCTATCTATCTATCTATCTATCTATCTATCTATCTATCTATCTATCTATCTATCTATCTATCTATCTATCTATCTATCTATCTATCTATCTATCTTATATAGCACTGATCTATCTACAAGTGCTCAAGATCTTGAACTGTAAACAGATGTCTTTTCAGACAGGTTCCAGAACCCCACAACACTGAAAAAGTAAATGGTTCACTAGATGGATGGGTGAAATTTAAGGGTTAAACTGACAGCTGTGTGAAAATTAATTTTCATTTTGTTTAATAAAATGTTGAAACAATCCTTTTTCTTCTAAATGTCATGTGTCACTCTTTTGTTCTCCTCTCAAATATGTCTCAGTATTCCATAGTACAGTGTGGAAATCAGAGTCTCCCTATGTATGCAGGTTGCCAAAGGGACTGATTTTTGCACATTCATTTGCAGTTGCTAGAAGCGTGATTGACACAAAGAGGTAACACTGTCACTGCATAACCCAACAGCTTTCACTGCTGTCAACATGTATTATTTTACACGATTGACCTTAGACTATAAAAGGGCAAACTATTGCACATTTTAAAATTTTATCCTTTCTGACACCTTTTTGTTAATGTCAGTGAATACAAAACACTGTTGAGCACCTACGCTTGTTGAAGTTTTAACCTCCAGCACTATGAATGAAATAAACAAGCTGCAATGAAAAAAATGACAAATTCTCAAATTATACTAATTACTTAAAAATTCTAAGTGATGATAGATATTTTATTATTAGTGGTTTGTACTTTGTTTTCTATTTTGTAGTGTAAAGGAAAGACACATACATGTGGCTATCCAGCCAAAAAGTTCAAGTGAAAGAAATTGAGATTATGTTTTGATACATGCCATGCATCACTGGCTGTCAGCAGTATCACTACAGATTTCTCTGATGGAATGATTGTTTTTTTATTAACTGACACTCTGGCTCTGCCTGAGTTGCACAATGAAGCTTTTTTGTGAAGTTAACCTCTGTTGCATTTCTTATAAACAGTGGCACAGTGAATTAGCTGTGTGTCTCACAGCACCGTGTGTCTGATTTCGATATGTGAGCTGCAGTTTTTTTTTTAAATCATTTCTTTACTTATTATAACTTGTTAAAATATTTTGTCATATACATAAAGGAAAACAAAACCCATCACGGTGCCCACCTAAGACAACCACCCACTGACAGGCACATATTTAAAATGAGTACACTCATTTTTGTAAACAAAAACAATATACCTTATCAGGTCAGGTCAGGTCAGGCTGGGGAGCATGCACTGGTACAGCACATTGCCGCACCCACCACACAACGAAACAGCTCAGGATACTGGTTGGCAGCCTCCCAGGCAGACACGCAGTCCAGTCCCACCCTCCGGAAATGACCCTCTATGTGCTGTAGCCAGGTGTTACGTGGACATCCCCTTGGCATGGTCCAAACACTCAGGTCCTCAACAATGACGATTTTGTGAGCCGGATCACCTTTGGGGAATCGCACCACATGGCCGTAGTGCCGTAACTGACGCTCCCTCACGTTGCAGGTAATGTGCCTCATTCAGGGTTCCATCAGCAACCACTTGACACAAAGTCAAACCAGCAGTACCCAAGGATTCTCCAAGAGACACAGTACTGAAGGAGTCCAGTCTTCGTCTCAGGATTGTGTCCATGTCTTGCAACCATATAGCATATATATCTAATATATCTTATCAAAAAAACAAAAACACCAACCCCTACTCCACCCTGATAAGCTACAGCTTCATGGGCTCTGCGTGGTCCTGCAGGTGTCCTCGCATCTATCTGGTTATTTTTCAGACTCTACACAGATGCTATTAGATTAATTGGCTCCTTTAAAATGGCCTGGTGTCAGAATGTGCACTTTAATAAAATGGCATCCTGGACAGACTTAGGTATTGCCATCTACTTCCTATGTTTAGGAGAGGTCCCTGCTGCAAATGTACCTGTAGTAGATACAGGGGGTTTAGAAAAGTATTAGATCAACACTTTCTGAATATTCTAATATACAGGCATGGCCATATGACCTCAGAAAGTTATGGCTATTTTCATTTTGTTTACCTTTTAATTACTCTAATTTCAAACTTGACTATTGTTTATGAAAATCTATACAGAAAATGTTTTACACGGTGCTCTACCACTCATTTGTCATGATTGTTTTCT
Organism: Erpetoichthys calabaricus; assembly: GCF_900747795.2. Lineage (NCBI taxonomy): Eukaryota > Metazoa > Chordata > Cladistia > Polypteriformes > Polypteridae > Erpetoichthys > Erpetoichthys calabaricus. The sequence goes on from NC_041396.2 coordinate 229,497,873, forward strand.
TGTTGCCGCTTCTTCATTCACACATTTTTCAGAGTCGGTCTTAGCTGGAGTTAACCTTCAATAAGACACCAGTTCACCACACACTCATTTTTTATTGCACAGACAGAGCATTCTATTCAAAATTCTGATTTCTGATTGCCTACTGTTTCATTATGGCATTTCCTCAAGACATTTCTCCTCAAAACTTATTTGCTGTCTTACCTGCACAGAATATTTTTAATGTGGAATCACAGTATAATGTCTAGTTCTCTTTTAGTGTAACCTTTAACAGCACTTGGGGTATACAGCCTGCACTTAACTCTTTATAATGGCACTGCATCAATTCTACTGGTGTGTCCTCCTCACTTGCTGACCTAAATAATGAACTTAGTATACAGCAGAAGGAGAAATGCAAGCCAAAGAAGGAGGCAGCTTAATTTAATACGGTAATGTTCAGAATATGAATACCCTCTATTTTAATATGCCAAAGTGAGAGCAGTTCAACATGTGACAATCAACACCATACAACCTGGTTGTGCTAAATGTTCCATCTTTCAGCCGGCTCTGTTCTTGTGTTGCTGATTGGAGTCTTAACCTTTTATACGCACTTCAGTCATACTGGAGCTGGTGGAAGTCTCTGATCAGCTCTTTACTGATATTATAAAGCTAATCTAAAGTGCAGTGTGATCCATTCACTAAGGCACTTGCTTCTAATTCAATGCTTGCCTGTCCCCAAGTGACTTTAGCCATTTATTCAGGGACTCTTAAAAGTAAGTTTTCTGTTTCCGAGGCCATCTTCACCTTTTGGAGCTTTTAAAACTATCTTATGCTTCTGACATGAAAAAACAATACTGTTGCAGTGAAGAATGCTTTGGTAACTTTGACACTCAAGCCAGTAATTTTGCTCATCTCTTATTACTAACCAAGTAACATTGTGCACAGGATTCTTACAACAACATAACTCTGAACTTATGGTTACACCGAGTCTTTGATACTTTCTACTTATACTACCATATATACTCGTGTATAAGTCGGGTCTTGAAACCCGAAAAATCGATCATAAAATCAGATGCCGACTTATACGCCTGTTCAAAAATGTGACACTTAATTTTTTTTTTTTTACATCTTCTTGCTTCCTCCAATCTCGTGCCAGTTTCTCAGACACATCGAATTTTGTTGCAACAGCACAGTTACCAATTTTCTTTGTCAATTCAACGACTTTTAGTTTAAAACCAGCTTCATATTTTTTTCTGATTGAACACTCCATTGTAGATAAGGGATGTTCTTACGATAAAGGTGTATGAGGGTGTGAGATACAAAAAAAACATAAAACAGTGCAAACGTCGCTTAGGAATAGTTTGGGCATTACTGTGTGGTCAAGTAGGCACAATACATAGAAAAAAAAGGCAGTGTGCTCCGTGGTTACTCTCTCAGGTGGGTGTTAGCATATCTTAATCTCTTGGACCAATAGTGTGAATTTTCCACATTCGACTTATATGACCGACATTATAAAATACCAGAAATTATACAGTAAAATCAAGCCCCGACTTATCTGTGGAAGAACTTAAATGCGAGTATATACGGTAATTAAAAAATATTCAGACATTTCTTATCTAAATGCAAGCTTTAAGAGACAAGTACATTTTACTTAAAACAAGTTCTCTTAGCCTAGAAAATTAATAAAAGTCCACATTCAAAGCTAAATCGCTGTTTTAAGCATTACAAGAAAAGTTCTGCTCCCTCCTCTTATGCCTACTTAAGCAAAGCATAAAGGACCACTTTTCATCAAAGGAAATATTTGCCTATCTATGTACAGTAGCTACTGTCTAGAAGGGCTTGTGGGAAATAATGGTCAATAGCTGCTAACTTTACAATTCCAATTTCAAATCAGCAATTGGGGAGAGAGTTACAGAACCAAACTACTGTGGAGAAAGTTGATCAGGCACATTGACCCCACACAGAAATAGGAAAAGATGAAGAGGAGGAAGAAGGAGAATTAGAATTAATTTAACATGCATGTCTATGGAGATATGGAAAGAAAACTAAAGTACCAGGAGGAAAACCCACAAAGGCACATGAAGAACATGGCAGACCACACGGTCTGTTGGATCAATGGTATGCCAGTGCTATTTATGGGATCACTGTGCCACCCATTACAATAATGTACCCAATAAATTACAAAACAATAACAAGATAACATATTAATCTATCTACTTTTTTTTAACCTACTTATCAAGTTCAGGGTGTTGTGGATCCTCTACTTACAGTGCATCCGGAAAGTATTCACAGCGCATCACTTTTTCCACATTTTGTTATGCTACAGCCTTATTCCAAAATGGATTAAGTTAATTTTTTTCCTCAGAATTCTACACACAACACCCCATAATGACAACGTGAAAAAAGTTTACTTGAAGTTTTTGCAAATTTATTAAATATAAAAAAGCAGAGAAATCACATGTACATAAGTATTTCCTTTTACTAAGCAGTGGCTTCCGTCTGGCCACTCTACCATACAGGCCTGATTGGTGGATTGCTGCAGAGATGGTTGTCCTTCTGGAAGGTTCTCCTCTCTCCACAGAGGACCTCTGGAGCTCTGACAGAGTGACCATCGGGTTCTTGGTCACCTCCCTGACTAAGGCCCTTCTCCCCCGATCGCTCAGTTTAGATGGCCGGCCAGCTCTAGGAAGAATCCTGGTGGTTTCAAACTTCTTCCACTTACGGATGATGGAGGCCACTGTGCTCATTGGGACCTTCAAAGCAGCAGAAATTTTTCTGTAACCTTCCCCAGATTTGTGCCTCGAGACAATCCTGTCTTGGAGGTCTACAGACAATTCCCTTCACTTCATGCTTGGTTTGTGCTCTGACATGAACTCTCAACTGTGGAACCTTATATAGACAGGTGTGTGCCTTTGCAAATCATGTCCAGTCAACTAAATTTACCACAGGTGGACTGCAATTAAGCTGCAGAAACATCTCAAGGATGATCAGGGGAAACAGGATGCACCTGAGCTCAATTTTGAACTTCATGGCAAAGGCTGTGAATACTTATGTACATGTACTTTCTCAATTTTTTTATTTTTAATAAATTTACAAAAATCTCAAGTAAACTTTTTTAACGTTGTCATTATGGGGTGTTGTGTGTAGAATTCAGAGGAAAAAAAATGAATTTAATCAATTTTGGAATAAGGCTGTAACATAACAAAATGTGGAAAAAGTGATGCGCTGTGAATACTTTCCGGATGCACTGTATATAAAAAAATGTTTTTTTAAAATGGTGATGGTTAGAGAAAAAGTGTGCATGAAAGATGTGGAACTTGTCTGTCTCACTGTGGCGCATTTATCTGCCCAGAGAATTTCCACAGATTTTCATCACGATCGCGTAATTCACCGTTGGGCAATTGCGAGGGAGGCCATTAACACCATCTCCAGAGTGATACAGGGGCTTGAATCGCTATCTCCAGACTCTTTGAATTTTATTTTGAGAGACTTTAACCGGTGTGCAATGAACAAAACACTTCAGACTTTTTACCAATGTGTCACATGCCCAACTCGTCACAACAGAGTGCTTTGATCATTTCTACAGGAACATCAAACGGGCTTATGAATCAACAAAAACACCACTGTCATCAGATCATTACTGTGTCCAGCATATTCTAGTCTATAAACCAGTTTTGAAGACAGAAAAGCTAGATAATAAACAAATTAAAATCTGAGATAAGGACTCTGTTGAGCTCCTGCATAACTGTTTTGAGTACACTGGCTAGTCAGTGTTTAAAAAATCCTGTGATGACATTGATGAACTGAAAGACATTGTAAGCTGTTATATACAATTCTGCAAGGATGCCGTAATGCCCATGAAATCAGCCAAAATATACCCTAACTACAAGCCATGGATTACCAGAGATCTAAAAGAACTGATAACCTGAAAGAATAGGGCATTTCAACATGGAATATTAATCGAACAGAAACATGAAATAAAGCAGGCAGAGGTGAAGTATAAGAACAGGTTAAAGAATGAACTGCAGACTGATACCCTGGGCTCAATTTCGTTGTTCCTTTGTAAAAGTGACAATGACAATAAAGATCTATCTATCTATCTATCTATCTATCTATCTATCTATCTATCTATCTATCTATCTATCTATCTATCTATCTATCTATCTATCTATCTATCTATCTATCTATCTATCTATCTATCTATCTATCTATCTATCTATCTATCTATTATGGAATGGCATGAAGATGATGGCTGGCATTCATATAAAAAGCAATAAGCTAGGGGTCAAAACTGACAAGCAGTTGGCATAAAGTTTAAGATTTGAAACAGAGGATTTTGCTTCAGAAGTAAGTCAGCAAAAGAACAGACTGAAGACTGGAGGCAGGAGTCAGCCCTACCTTGACCACAATGATGTGAGGAACTTCCTTAAACAAATAAATACCAAATAAATCACTTTTCCAGACAGAATAAGTGAACGTCTTCTTCATGACTATGCAAAGGAGCTCTCTCAAATATTCCACTCCATATTTGAAATGTACTTGGACTTATAGCAAGTGCCCAGTCTATGAAAATAGACAATAGTTATTCCATTGGCAAAAACTGCATACCCCAAAGCATTAAGTGACTTTAGACCAGTGGCATTAACTTCTCGTATTATGAAATCCTTTGAGAAATTAATTAAGAGACAGCCACTTAAGAAAACCGATGCTCTTCTGGACCCTCACCAGTTTGCATGCAGAGCAAAGAGGGTTGTGGAGGACGCCCCAGCAACACATCTGAATTTACTCTATGAGCACTTGAATGGATCAAAAAACCATACAAGATTGCTGTTCATATATTTTTCGTCTGCTTTTAACACAATTCAGCCCCACATCTAAGTTGAAAAACTAATTTTTCAATTCTGTTTGGACCGTAACTTGGTGTGGTGGATTCTGGACTTTTTAACAAATGGAACAAAAAGAGTGAGTGTTAATGGTTGTTTCTCTAATAGTCTAAGTACACCTGTTGGTACTTGTCTCCTCTTTTGTTTATCTTATATACAAATGACTGCAGGAGTTTGCACAAGGATAGACACATCCTGAAATCTGCAGATGACTCTGTCATTGTGAGTCTTTTACAAGATAAGGAAGACAGCCATGGACCTATTGTTGATGAGTTTGTACAATGGCCTGATGGCTCCTATTTACAATTGAATATTTCTAAGACAAAGGATATGGTTATAGATTTCAGGTGCTCCTGACCATCCACTGTCTCAACTTCAATTAAAAAGGAGACAGTGGAGATGGTAGGGCAATACAAATATCTGTGAACAATCATTGATAACAAACTAAACTTTGATCTTAACACAGAGCAAATTTGTTTAAAGGGCAGTCACAACTTTTCTTTATTAGGAAACTCAACTGCTTTAAAGTGGACAAAACCATAACTTTTTTACAAGTCCTTTATTGAATCCATTGTTACATTTGCTTTTATCTGTTGGTTTGTCAACCTTGCCAATAAGAATATAAACCATCTTAATAACTTTGTAAAAATCAGCAGTAAAATTATTGATTCACAGCAGACCTCTGTCACTGAAATGTACTGCAAACAGGTTAGAAAGAAAGCCAACTCAGTTCTGTCAGACGGCAGCCACCCTCTTTGCTCTAAGTTCCAGCTGTTGCCATCAGACTGCAGATTTAAGTTTCCAAAGGTAACGTGCATCAGTCAAGTCAAGTCAAGTCAACTTTATTTATAAAGCACTTTACATACAACAGCCACTGACCAAAGTGCTGAACAAAGACTAAAATAAATTTTAAACAAAAACAAAATAATAAATAAGTAAATAAAATACAATAAATAAAACTAATTAAAACATAGTAAAAACAACTAAACAGAGTTAAAACAGAGTAAAATCAACTGCTCACACGGGATCAAACGCCAAACCAAAGAGGTAAGTCTTAAGAGCAGACTTAAAAATGGGCAGTGAGGAGGCCTGTCTAATGTGGATCGGCAGTGAATTCCAGAGCCTTGGAGCCACAACGGAAAAAGCCCTATCCCCCCTGAGCTTTCGCTGAGTCCTAGGCACATCCAGAAGCAGCTGACCAGCTGATCTGAGTGAGCGGGAAGGAGAGTGCATATGCAGCAGCTCAGCAAGGTAGGGCGGAGCAAGCCCATTTAAGGACTTAAAAACAAATAAAAGAATCTTAAAATGAACTCTAAACTGAACAGGCAGCCAATGCAGTGAGGATAACACAGGTGTAATGTGCTCATTCTTTCGCGTGCCAGTTAAAAGGCGTGCAGCAGCATTTTACACCAGCTGGAGCCGAGACAGGGTGGATTGGCTAACACCAACATAACAACTCTTTTATTCCTAGAGCTATAAGCATTTTAAATTCTGTTACTTGTAGGGATGTTGCTAAATGTTAAATTCGGTACTATTGTTTTGTGTACCACTGAAAGTAATTATTCTTCATTTTACTAATATTGAGTGTGTGTTGTGGAACAATCCCCGGACACAGACAGGAAGACATGTTAAAGTCACCACCACACGTTTATTTACAAGTCTATTATTTACACTTTAAGTGCCTCAACCCACAGACTCCCCAAAGTCCAAGCCAACCACACTATGCCTTACTCTTCAGGCCGCCTCCATGTCTCTCCTCCAAGACCTTATCCGTCTTCCACCCGATTCCAGCCCTTGAATGAAGGGAGGCGGCCCCTTTTATAAGCACCCGGATATGCTCCAGGATTGCAATCTCCCACTGACACGCCCCAGTGTGGCAGAAGTGCCGGCTGTATCCCCGGAAGCACTCCGGGTGTCCCCACTCGTCTTCCCCCCCCTGGTGTGGCGGAAGTGCTGTGGTCCAGGGTCCTCCAGGCATGGGGGCACCCTACAGGGCTGAGCTTCCCAGCTCTGTACCCATGGCCCCCAAAGGAACCAGGGCAGTCGTCCCCTCGTGGTCTGGAGGAGGCGTGAGCCCTCCTCCGGTCCTCCTCGGCATCCCGGCTGGGTGCCACCCCTAGCCGCGTGCCACAGTGTTTATGCAATAACATTAGTTGTCAAATGTTCTGTCTTTGTTTATCTGTTGGAGCTGTGTAAAAACGTCTTCTTTTTTTGTTTTTTGTTTTTTTTATTTTTTTGTACTTTCCTGCTGCAAACAAATTTCCTTCTGGGATAATAAAGTCTACCTACCTAACCTAACTTAACTATATAAATAGACAAGATCAAACAAGATTCCTATCATCAAAAGGCCAAAAAGGAACTAAGTGAAGAATTCAAATTTATTGCCAGAATTTGACACTAAACTTCAGGAACAAGGAAGACAATCGCAGCCAGATAACACAATCAAATAAGACAGATAACTAGAGTTAAGAGAAGTATGCGAAAAGGTAACATATTTCCATTATTGTGTTTACATAATGGGTGCAGTTTAGCCTCAGAAAAACATATAGAATGCTCATAGGACAGACTCAAACATGACTGTTGAAATGGTTTTTTTTTTGGAGAATACAAACCTGTTGCACAAGCCAAGTAATTTCTTTGTTTGAGTTTGTTTTTAAAATATAATTATTCTTTGTTACTGAAGGTGCTGCCTCAGTGGAATTTACCTGTTCTGACTGAGTGTTCCTCCAAGGGCTCCAGTTTTCATCCTGGAGACTTGGGTTAGGTTAGTTGCTGATTTTATTTTAAACTTACCCTTTATGAGGGATGGAGGGTTTCAGCTTGAATGTGACCTTTGATGAATGAGTATCTGGAGTTGGTTTCCACCTTATGCTCAGTGTTGCAGGGATGCTGTAAAGGCAGACACCTCTGCCATGTGACATACTGGCTGAGTTTCTGTCCCAATGAATTGGAGCATCAGATCCATTTATCATCAAGTAGTCACCTGAAACATTTCCATTTAGCCAGATTTCTGTAAATGTCATAATGTATGTGTCCTTGTAATTAGTCTGCAAGCGTGTACACACTCAAGGTTCATCCACTTTATTTCAGAGAGGCTGAACATTTCCTGGGCGGCACGGTGGTGCAGTGGGTAGCGCTGCTGCCTCACAGTTAGAAGACCCGGGTTCGCTTCCCAGGTCCTCCCTGTGTGGAGTTTGCATGTTCTCCCAGTGACTGCGTGGCTTTCCTCCGGGTACTCCAGTTTCCTCCCACAGTCCAACGACATGCTGGTTAGGTGCATTGGCAATTCTTGTCCCTAGTGTGTGTGCCCTGTGGTGGGCTGGCACCCTGTCCAGGGTTTGTTTCCTGCCTTGCACCCTTGTGTTGGCTGGGATTGGCTCCGGCAGACCCCTGTGTTAGGATATAGCGGGTTGATGGATGGATGAACATTTCCCATTATAACAGTCGGTAAGGGAAGTCACACACACATTTTTTCCGTCTTTCTCAAACACCACCTCTTTTACCCCTTTTTTGTTATGTGTCTGTTATACGAGGGGGAGTCAAGCTAAAGTTAGAAAATGGGATTTATTAGAAAATTTAACGAACCTTAATAAAACTGATAATGTAATTTCTCAATGTAGTCCCCACCCTTCTCAATGCACTTGCGCCAACCGTCTGGAAGTGCCTGCATTCCAGCAGAATAAAAGGTTTTGTCTTGTCCTCACAAAAATATTGTATGAGCTGTTCATAACAAACAGACATGTTTATACATGGGCCCCCTATTTTCAGGGGCTATGCTCCATTGCCCCAATCTTTTTTTTTAAGGTGCAATATAATCCAGATCTCCTCCATTTTTTTACAAGTTTCATTGAAAAGGGTGTAATTTAATGGGACTGGCCAACATAAACTAAACCCAGAAAAAGTATATGCCACAGAGAGCATATTTCAAATTGAGTAGCAGAGTCGCCATCATGACGTGACTGGGGCTATTCATGAAATTAACACTCAGCTACTCCATTGTCTTTGTTAGCTGCTGCATTTCTAGATAAATGACTCGCTTCAGTGTAGTCTAGCCTTTTATTTGTCCCTAGAATTTACATTTCAAATTAAATGTAATGGTTTTGTTGCTATGGGTCCTAAAATAATAGATACTTATTTTGAAGCTCAACCCCCCCATTTTATTACATAAGAAAAGTCAAAGTATCTCCAATTATTTTTTATAATGTAGGCTTGCTTAGATTGGATGGCTTTTCTTTATAATAAAAGTAATATGTTTTAAACAGCAACTTCTTTTTGGCTACATTTAAAGCATTCTTCACAGGATAATAAAAATAAAAAGAAGTAACAGCACACAAATTATACCTTTAAAAAAATGAACAAGGAGATTTCAGAATATATCATACTATGGCAGCTGAAAACAGTTACCGCAAAGAAGTCTGGATGGCAGCTTTTTTATCAGTCACCTTTAAAAGAATTAAAAGACTCATTGGAGTCATGGAAACAGTTTGGAGAGCCTACTAATTAAAATATAAATTAAATTAGACAATTGCACGAAAAGTCACAGGGAAAAATCAGCTGATTTTCTTGAACTCATTTGTCATTTACTCCCTACTCAATTCACTAAAGGAAATTAAGAAGTGCCTTTGCAGATCGTATGAGTTCAATTAACTAATCAAGAACGTCAACAATATCACAGGCAAAGCTTATGCTTTTATATTAGTCAAGTGAGTCATTGGAAATTTGACAGTTCTTTGTTGGACAAAGGACACAACTCATTTGATGATAAAGAGGCATGTCTAATTAGCAGTTCTGCTTTGCTTCCTTTTTGATAATGATAGTTATTAACCCTTGCTTCTTTAACTTTCCCTGATGGTAACAAATTAAATTATTATGAACTTGTTAATTATGAAATTTGGTATTAAGCTAAGCTTACAATTATATAAATGCTACATTCTAGGCACATGGTAGATTCTAATTCTAACTCTAAGCACTTTAATGAATATGGATTGGTATCCCTTGTAGGGATTCTTCTTGTTTTTCAACAGGATATTAGAAAACAGATGACAACTGTTTATGCTAAAGGTGGGCTGGAAGGACCCCAAATGCAGTTCTCACAGCCAGGAAGATATCAGAGCTGGGCTTTATGGAATTTTTAGTTAATATACAATCTTTTGCAATCTATTACAAGTACAGGGTGAGACAAAATGATGTTAACACTAATATTACTGCTATGTATATACTTATATACAATTTTTGTGCCACGTATGGTACATGTGTTGAACATGATGGTGAACAGGTTGAGTCATTCCTGTAAATCATCTTGCACATATAAAGTATGTTTTGTGAATAAATTGTTTCTGCCATTCAAATGTTAACATAATTTTGACTCACCCTTTGTAAGCTTATATGAAGTTGCAACGATAAATGATTAAAACATAAGGAAAAATACAGAAGGTAACTCAAGGGATAAAACAGTGATAAAACAGAGGTTCTTCTGGTACGAACTAAATCTGTTTTGGATGTGATATTTCATTAACTGTTGATAATTATCTATTCTCTTCTTCCTCCTTGGTTAAGAGCTTAGGTGTTATTCTCGATAGTATCTTAAAATTCGATGAGCATATTAATAATTTTACTCAGTCTGCATATTTTCCATCTACATAATATCAGCTTTTTACGTCCGTCTCTTTCAGCTGCCAGCACTGCTATTCTTGTTCACACTCTGGTTACATCTCGTATTGATTATTGTAATTTTATCCTTTCTGGTCTTCCTCAGAAACTCCTTTACAAACTTCAGTTGGTTCAGAATGCTGCAGCTCATATTATTACCTGCACCCTTTCCATAGAACATATTACTCTAGTCCTTCAGCAGCTTCACTGGCCCACTATTAAATATTGCATTGGTTTTAAAATTCTGCTTATTACTCACAAGACCCTCCATAATCTGGCACCTCCTCATCTTTCTGATCTTCTTCACATCTCCATTCCTTCTCGTATCCTTAGATCTTCTTCCTCTATCAATCTTATTATATCTCCTGTTCGCCTTGACTACCATGGGGTTTAGAGATTTCAGTCGATAAGCCCCTCACCTCTGGACTCTCTCCTACAAGACATTCGTAATATCAACTCTTTCCCTACCTTTAAATCTCATTTTAGAACACATCTTTTAAGATGGCTTATTCTGTCTGATAATTGTAGCTGATAAATTTAAATTCAATTTTATATTTATTCTGGTCTTATTGTACTGTGATTGTGGTAAAGCGGGTTCACAGCTCCCGTCAAAGACCAGTTTTAAATAAATAATCGCCGTACTCGCGGCTTAGTGAGGGGGTGTGGTTGTGTGGCTGAAGCAGGTCCTGGGGTGATTCGTGATGTGGATGTTTCTCACCTAAGTGCACAGCTAAGAAACCGTCCGCATCCGTGATTGTTTCTGGGGCTACTGATTTGCCACAGCTGCCACGTCCTTTTCATAAACAGAAGTGCGAGGCGGCTAAGGAGGGGAAGAAAAAAAGTAACTAAAAGAAAAGAAAGACGGAGGTTGCAGGAAGCAGCGGGGAGTGAGAGTAGCTGGTGTGAGCGAGTGAGTGAAGGCTCGCAGGCAGGCAGCTGGACAGTGAGCCCTAGCAGGGGAGTTTGGCCAACATCTAGGGCAGTTGGAAGTGGTCGCTCCCACTGAGTATTTTATGGAGGAATGGGAGTGACCAGCAGTAGGACGGCTGGCTGCGTAAGGCCGAGAAGGCAGCGGGAGTCGGGAGGCTTGGGCGGCGAATTCCCTGACGTGAGCGTCCTGGTCGTTAGGGAAGCCAAGTCTCGGTCTGGGGAGAGTGCTGAACTGAAGCCAGGGATCAGGAAGCCTCCTATCCAGAAGGAAGAAGGAAGGACAGCTGCAGGTAGGGTGGCTCCCCTGTTGCGAAGCCTGGATAGGGAGAAGCAGGGGGGTCACCAGTTAAAGAATGCACCGGGCTTGTTTTTAAAGAGACTGCTTCATGTCATAGTTTTAACCTCATTTTAGAGGATTGTTGTTTTTTCTATTTATTGGTTTTTACCTCCACGTTTCAATTTTATGGGATTATTTATTTAATGACGTTTTGGAAGGCACTGCACTATTTATTGGGATACTGTTTTGTTGATTTTAATAAAAGCACTTTTGCACCTTTTACACCATCCCCTTGCTCCACTGTTGTGCCTCACTGCCGGGCTCATCGGTAACATTACCGACAGTGAAGGGTTCAAGGGCTCCTAGAAGCTGAAAGGGAGCGTGGAGCGAACCCGCGTCGTCACAGTGATATTTTATTAATTTTATGTTGTGACTGTTGTTATTGATGTGCTCTGTAAGATGTCCTTGTGTGCCTTGAAAAGCGCCTATAAATAAAATAAATTATTATTAACTAAATGTAGTTTAAAGTTTGAGCAAGCAAGGTCTGTCTCACCTTAGAGAAACCAGCACCTTGAATTTCCAAGGTTAGAATGAGGTAAATGAGTAACAAACACATCTCTTGAAAGTGAGGACAAACTATAAGCCCAAACACCCCTCCTATGAAGCAACGTTAAGATCAATAGGAGAGTCCGCAATACACCCCTCTCAACAAGGCGGCATTCAGGTACTGTAAATGGGAGAGTCGACAGGAGTCAGAAAATATTAGTGAAACTAGTTGACTGGATGGAATAATAAAGTTCTGTGTATTATGCATATTAAGAGTCAGAGGACATGATGTATTAGATGAAATAATAGTAATAGTAATGTATTATTGATTGCTCACTCTATGGACTGAGACATTTATGCCTGATCACTGTAAAAAAAGAAACATTCTGCATTCTCATCTGGGTTCTGTGACTGCCTTCTTTGAAGGTAGAGGAAAGTTTTTTCCACAACAGCTTCTGCTGCCATGGAGAAAGAAAGCTTCATTAGTTCAGAACTTAACTGAGCCCAGAGTCAGGAGAACACTTACTGGGGGGAGATACCTGAGAAGAAGAGAAGACAGAGGCTGTGTTAGAAACATGCCTGGGATGATCCTGATATATTTTAGTTATTTTTAGACATCTTACATTTTATATTTTTAGTATTATTTACCTTTACTTTTACAATGTCATTACATCATATTGATATTCTGATCATTCTGTATTCAGCCTGACCTTCATTCAACTTTTCTTCTAGTTCCCTCTTTTCAAGGCTTATTTCCCGGTCAAACAATTTATGGGTATTAAAACTTTCCAAACATTTTATTGCAATAGACAAAAAGTGAGGAGGAAGAGTTCATGGGGAAGTGACGAGTGAGTGAACCACACCATTTGATGAATAGGAATGAATACCTACTGTACATAGTGATGAGTGAACCACACCGCAGTCACTTCACCTCAGATTCAGTGAAAATGCGGAAATGTTCAGGAACTTTGCTGAACTCAGCAAAATGCATTGAACTCAGTACAGAAGGAGTAGCAAAACTAGTTTAAGTAGATTATAATGGTGCAGTGGTCTTTTAAGTGTCCCTGGCAGCAAGGGAAGACTCTGCCAACTACGCTGAGCCAATTATTGTGGCAAAAAATGTGATCGGTGATGACGGAGTGGTGGCTCTGAGGCTAGGGATATGCACTGGCAATCGGAAGGTTGCCGGTTCAAATCTCGTAAACGCCAAAAGGGAGTCTGCTCTGTTGGGCCCTTCAGCAAGGCCCTTAACCTACAATTGCTGAGCGCTTTGAGTAGTGAGAAAAAGCGCTACATAAATGCAAAGAATTATTATTATCAGAGATAAAAATAAATAGAATTAAATATCATAACAGCAAAATGCCTTGCAGACTTTAACAGACTTGATGCATTAATTCTCTGAGACTTGCCCACCCACACAACTAAGAAAACATAGCATAGTAAATCAATCACTTCATATAGTACCTTTTACCTAGTGCATCATCACAAGGTGTATTACATAGGAGCAGATCAACACAATGAGTAGATAGCACAGTATATTCAGCATCAGTAGTCTATGTACAGAAGCCATCCAACAAAAGAGTGAACAGAAGTACAGTGTAGCCAATGTAAAATGAAATTAAAATTTTATCTGTGACAGAATGTCATAATCTGGGTAAACATTTTCACAGAGCAACATAATTACACTGGGCAATTTTGCAGGATCTGAAGTTCAGTTATAAAAAAAATGAGACTTCTTCAATTAATATGGAAATCACACAAGAATCAGTTTGCTTTCAGCATTAATAATTGTGATTTGTGCTTTAAATTGATTTACAGATATTTATGCTATATTTTCCACTCTCTCTCTCTCTCTCTCTCTCTCTCTCTCTCTCTCTCTCTCTCTCTCTCTCTCTCTCTCTCTATATATATATATATATATATATATATATATTACACAAGCAACAATTTCAGGAAGTATTCAGACCACGTTCACTTTCTGCACACTCTGTTTTGCCATAGATTTAATTTTAAATGGATAAACTTGACATTTTTACCAGTCAATCTACACTCAGTAACCCGTAATGCCAAAGTGAAAACATGTTTTCAGAAATGTTTACAAATTTATTAAAAATCAAAAACTGAAATTTCTCATTTATATACGCATTTAGACCCTTTTCTGTGGCCCTCCAAATTGTGGTTGGGTGCATCTTGTTAGCTTATCCTTGAGATTTGTCTAGAATTTGGAGTCCACCTTTGGCAAATTGAATTGATCAGATATCATTTTGAAAGGCACATATCGATATAGATAAAGTACTCAATTCACACTGCATGTCTGTGAGAACAAAGAGAAAAAAACACACCAAGACACAACATAAGCCATACAGTCAGAGAAGCTCTCTGTAATCCTTTGCGATAAAATTGTGGTGAGGCACAGATCAGGGTAAGGATCTAAAACCATTTTAAGCTTTGAGTGTTCCCAGGAGCACAGTGGCCTCAGTAATTGTGAAATGAAACCGCTAGGACTCTTCCTAGAATCTGCCATTTGTTCAAACTGGGCAAGAAGGGCTACCTGTCAGGGAGGCAACCAAGAACCCAATGGTCACTCTAACAAAGCTTCAGAAGTCCATCTGCTCAGATGGCAAAACCTGCAAGAAGGACAACCTGCTCAGCAATGCTCCATCAATCAGGTGGCCATCAAAAGGAACACATTCAAGTTCCACTTGATACACATTTAACTGGGACACTGTGAAAGTAAAATTCAGGTCTAATACAAGAGTTCCAGAGTGCTGGCTGAATCGTGGCTCTCTAATGAAAATGCCACTAACAGACAGATATGCAGGCTTAAAAACAGAACATGTAAATAATAAAAAAGACTTTATGACGAACACCCTCTGAACCCCATTTTATTAACTCCCCCTTACAATCTCCCCCTTCACCTGCTATATATTGCCTTTGACTCCTGTATGTCTAATCATTTTCTTCTGATGAAGATGCCTGGTGGATTGTTGAAAGCTTAGAAATAAAAACTATTTTAAGATATGTGACTTATTTTCTTCCTTTGTGGATCTCTATCTGGATCTCTAGCTACAAATATGAAAACCGTAACATAGACCTTTGCTTCCATATACTGTATATATATACTGGGCTATTCAAAATGAAAGATCAGATTTCAAAAATTTATTTCAAACAGACTGCATAACACAGAAACACATTCCGCACATCACTGGATAGAGGAAAGTTCAAAGTTTGGTCCTATGGTCCTTGAGGTTGCATGTACTCAACATGGTGCACCACCTCATTTCCACTTGGAGGTCTGGCGTTACTTGAACAACACCGTTCCAGGATGATGGATTGGAAGAAGTGGACAACAAGATCTTACTCATTGTCTATGGCCTCCCAGGTCTCCAGACCTTACCCCCTGCAATTTTTATCTGTGGGGGTACATTAAAGAAACAGTGTTTATTCCACCTATGCCCACTAATCTTCAAGATTTGTGACATCGAATTGAGGAAGCTGTGAATTCAGTAACTAGGGACCAGTTGACTCATATGTGGCAAACAATGGTCTATGGTTTTGATGTTTGTCACGCTACACATGGTGCTCATGTTGAGTGCATGCAACATCAAGGACCATAGGACCAACCTTTGAACTTTCCTCTAATCAGTGATGTGCGGAATGTGTTTCTGTCTTATACAGTTTGTTTGAAATACATTTTTGAAATCTGCACTTTCATTTTCAATAGCCCTGTATATCTTTTTTTTTCTTTCGAGCTTTTGTAAAGTTTTAACTTCTCCTTAGGGACAAATAAATTATCATCTATCTAATTCTTGTGTTATTTCTGCTTATTCCACTTATTGTTCGTTAATTGTGTACTCTCACTTTAAGTTTAAATATGTTCCATGATCTTTGTAGGTGCTTCCTAAGAGGAGGGCCTTCTGACCTCACCACTCCTGAGTGCTCCCTCTGGCCATTTAAGCCGGAGAAACAGGAGTTAAGGGTCATTAAAGTTATCTGGAATGTTTTTTCTTTTTTTTTTGTGAGCCTTTCTATTTACTGGTTTCTTTGCTAATTTTGCTTATGTCATTGGATTTTGCTTTCTGGATTTGTGCTGCAGGACTTGTTTGCCTTAGGATTACATTTTGGCAACTCCTTTTTGCTCTTTTGATCTTTGTTTGTTGTTTCTTTGTTAATAAAAGTTTTTTTTTTTAATTTATTAAAAAATATCATTGCCTGAAGAATTTGTCTTTGAAAAAGGGATCTGTGTCCCTGCAATACTCTACGACACCTTCACCTCGTTCGGTAGTGCTTTGTTGTCCTGAACTGAACAGATGCCATAATGAGGAGGTTATAGAGCAAGTGGCTTTGGACTTCTGTTTGCTCCTTTGATGAGGATAGATGGATACTAGATTTCCAATACCAGAATACAAATAAATCAGGTTCAGTACAATCAATACTGTATAATGTCAAGAGCTTGATTAGACCATGGACTTCATGGGGACTGATTTAAAGGGGTCATTTTGGAAGGGATTTAGTATTGCAAAACAGCTTATCTATTTGTCTCTTTGGCCTCAGTTTAGTGTCACACATGTGTGATTGGGGAAACCTTCAGGGCTTGAGTGATTGTAATTGCACTCCGAAACCTGAGGTTTGCACTGTCATGCAATACCTCATCTCTTCCTCCCTCTACAGAAAGGATGAAAGACAAAACTACCAAGGATGGCGACACTTCCATTCCGACACCCTGATCCTGCCACCTCCACTTTGCAGCCTTTAAATCTGGCTACTCTGCCATCTTGAAGCAGTCCAACTTTGACTCATATTTGAAGTGAATCCAACCAAGGACCCAGACCTGGACTCCCTAAGAAGTCCTCTTGGACACCACCAGCTATCATTGAAGACTCGGTGAAGACAACAGCGTTGTTGCTCAATACACTTTATTTCAAAACCCGTTTTTACACTTGGCAATAACTGCAGCTACCACACTGTTACTTTATCTCTCTCTGTAATGTCTTTTGTTAAGATGGAAGTAAAAAAACAAAACCTCCAAGCCAAAAGACCACCCAGCTCCCTCTGGGCATTCTACCTAAGATAAATATACTTAAGTAGTTATTTACTTTTTTTAAGGCTTTACCTTAAAGGATTCAATGCTGTTGTTTCTGTGGAAGGTTGGGGTATCCGCTTTCATTCAAACATCTCAGGCAGCTGCACAGGACTTTGATCAGTTGGTGGTGGCACAGAAGAACCAGACAGGAAAATAGAGAAAAGTAAAGATTAACAAAGACTGCAGATTCATTGAAGGGAATGGTAATTCACACCCACTCCCTCAGAGACTCTTGTGAAGTGAAATCTCTGCAGGAATTCTGAAACTTTGAAACAGGACAACATTGTTGCCCAATAATGGAATGGATGACTATTGATTGTTTAGTGGACATCCTCTGCTGAGATGTGGCATTCTTGCCAGGAAACAATATCCTGTCCATGTGTAATGCCTTGCGATTCATCATATTCTCTGTTACACCATATATCTCAGAGATGATGGGAAAGTGCAGTTTATGGAAGACTCTGACAGACTTTAGAAAAGTAAATGACCAGAGAATTAATAATAATAATAATTAGGAAACTTGTATCTGAAAGCACCATTCAGTAAACTAAAACCTTCTTCACATTTACATGGTTTGTAAATTATACACCTTTGTAATATTTAAATAATAACCTCTATAATGTGACCTCTTTTCTTGTATTCTAACATAGTTTTGCTCTAAACTCAAAACACACTTTAGCAGTGTATCCCCTAAAACATATCAACATGTCCATTTAGAAAACAAATCCATTCAGACCGTATTACTTGTTTGGTTGCCTTATGGCTAGAAGCAGCCCTGGAAGGCATTCTAGTACATCACAGGGAACACCCATATATTGATGTTCATAACCACACTCACACCATCTTACAGTAGGCAGGTTTAAACTTCAACGAACTGAGCACATGAGATGAGGGGAAAAAGGCATAGTAGCCAGGACAAAGCCCACCCAGCCTTGTTCAATCTCAAAGATAGTGAACCGGAGTTGCTCAAACTCTGTAGCAGCAGTGCTAGACACTTTTTCAGACTCCCACCATGTGTAAAAAATTAAGCAAAAAAGTAAAAAATAATGATTATTATGGGTGAAATCTTTGCATTCTTTCATAAATGTTTTCTTTCTTCTGGTTTAGTTTTATTGTAGCAGCAACTATAGCATGTGAAGTTTGAGACCATAATGAGAGTAACAAACGCAGAGAGGGGAAGAGGATTTTCATATACACATTTCCCCCCAAACAACTTCAAATATAATCTTATGAATTCAAGTGCAAATGATTATATGTTCCTGCTATCCTGTCTAAGGTTGGTCCAGGTCCTGTTCCTGCCCCAATAACTGTTAATGGGTTGGTGGACATGTGGCTTACACTTTGAATAGAAACATACATGCCTTACATTTTTAGCTTTCTTGGCAATTAAGGCATAGAAAAGACACACCACGAAAATATTCTGGTAGTTCTTCCTGGTGTCTACTGAGTTAACTTTGCTCACCATTTTCTTTATGGCAACCTGATGCTGCAAAAGGCATTAGTGCTGTAAAATGCTGTCAATGCCATCCCATGCCTCCAGAAACACTAATGTCACCCAGTCTCCTCATCACAAGATTGTGATGAGCTGAAGACAGGATGCCCTCATGCCAGTGGGTATCATTACCAGAAGATCTTGCAGCAAACTGTCACTTTAGTTTATTTGAGCATTTCCATGCCTTTAAAACGAGCTGAATTGGAATCATCTAACTTATGTCACCTGTAGTTTTGGCATAAATCATCATGTAGAGCTTTATTATATCGAAGCAAATGGAGGAGAAACCTTAAAGAAAAATCTCTGATAGCAATGACTTAACTAATTTAAAGAATTTAAGAGGCACTGAAGATGGTTCATTGGGAATTACTGTAATTTTCTGTCCCATTTTGCAGTCAAAGGCCATTTTGAAGTGGCCTTTGTAGGTTGAACTGAAGCTAAAATGGCATTTGAAATCTTCCTCATTCAATAATAATGCTCGTCGTGAATGCTTGGCCCTGTCAAATCACCCCTGCACGCTCCACTCATTACAGCTTTGGGATGTGCACTTTCTAGGACCTGCTTTAAAGCTTTTTATCTCAGTCTTTCCTTTGTTTTTTCTTGTTAAAGTGATGCTCTGCACTGACAACCTGTGTCTCCCATCAAACTTTTCTCAAATCCATTATCCAATTTTATAACTTCTCCATCCAGGCCCTGTTATGGATAACTTGCTCTTTAACCAGCAATAATTTTTTTCTTTTTAGTATTTATTATCCTTTAAAAATTCTCTCAGGTACATAAACAGAGGAGTTAGTGAGAATCAGTGACAAGTGCACCCAGCTTCAGTTTGTGATTTATTAGATTAAGCACCCTGCAAATGTCACTACAAGAAACTGAATTCATTCCAATTTTTTCCATCTTTCTACTCTGTGGGCATCTTTCTTGAAATGCTTGGACAACGCTCCATGACATTTTATTTTGGTAATACAGTAATCCCTCGCTATATCGCGCTTCGCCTTTCGCGGCTTTACTCTATCGCGGATTTTATATGTAAGCATATTTAAATATATATCGCAGATTTTTTGCTGGTCCACGGATTTCTGCGGACAATGGGTCTTTTAATTTCTGGTACATGCTTCCTCAGTTGGTTTGCCCAGTTGATTTCATACAAGGGACGCTATTGGCATA
The DNA here is from genome assembly GCF_900747795.2 of Erpetoichthys calabaricus. Classification (NCBI taxonomy): domain Eukaryota; kingdom Metazoa; phylum Chordata; class Cladistia; order Polypteriformes; family Polypteridae; genus Erpetoichthys; species Erpetoichthys calabaricus. The sequence continues at coordinate 229,517,876 of NC_041396.2, forward strand.
TGGCTGAGAAGCTACCCAACTTACTTTTCTCTCTCTCTCTCTTGCGCTGACTTTCTCTGATCCTGATGTAGGGGGATTGAGCAGGGTGGCTGTTCGCACACCTAGACAATACGGAGGCTCGTCTAAAAATGCTGAAAGATTATCTTCACGTTGCTACCTTCTGTGCAGCTGCTTCCTGAAGCGACATGCTGCACGGTGCTTCGCATACTTAAAAGCTCGAAGGGCACGTATTGATTTTTGACTGTTTGTTTTCCTCTGTCTCTCTCTCTCTCTCTCTCTCTCCCTGCTCCTGACGGAGGGGGTGTGAGCTGCCGCCTTCAACAGCTTTGTCCGGAGGTGCTTCGCATACTTAAAAGCCAAATAGCCCTATTGATTTGTTTGCTTTCCTCTTTCTTTCTGATTCTGTCTCTGCTCCTGAGGCGCACTCCTTTGAAGAGGAAAATATGTTTGCATTCTTTTAATTGTGAGACGGAACTGTCATCTCTGTCTTGTCATGGAGCACAGTTTAAACTTTTGAAAAAGAGACAAACGTTTGTTTGCAGTGTTTGAATAACGTTCCTGTCTCTCTACAACCTCCTGTGTTTCTGCACAAATCTGTGACCCAAGCATGACAATATAAAAATAACCATATAAACATATGGTTTCTACTTCGTGGATTTTCTTATTTCGCGGGTGGCTCTGGAACGCAACCCCCGCGATGGAGGAGGGATTACTGTATGCTGCTTACATTCCATATTTACTTTTAAATAATAATGAGACAGCAATTTATTTGAAATTGTATTAATGGCATTGGAAGAAAGGCATTTGGTTCATGTCTGGGAGGTGTCCCAGGCTCCCATGCAAGCAGAATAATACTAAAAGCATCTATCCTATCAGTAGACAATCAATGGTGTTGCAGTGTATATGGCCACCCAATCCCGCCAATTCTCTCCCCTAGGCAATGTCACATGATGCCGGCTTTAATTGCCAGTGTGCTCTTCTTAGTGGTTGCAGTGGTACATCTGTGTTAAAGGCTGGGAGAGCATATTGTGGTGCTGTGCTGTGGTGAACAGCATTGGCTACAGTGTCTGTTGTGTCCACAGTACTCTAATGACCCAAAGGGCCCTCTTATAGACTAAGGCATTGTATTCCTTTGCAATTTTGATGATGCCAAAGGTTTGCACTTAGGAATATTGGCAGCTCCTTTGTGGATATTTGGCTTTTGTCCCCTGTCCATTCTTCTCTGAATTTAGTAAGGAAGGTTTTTTTTTATTCCTAATTCTTCTACATTTGCAATCATTTACATTTATATAATTAGCAGACAAAACTACCTCCAAGAGAGATCACTATAATCAAGTCAACATCAGTCAGTGGGATTGTTTGAGAACAAGTGTTATTAAACAGGTTCTGAAAGTAATTAACACAATTCAAGAGCACAGAATACAGTCCAAGCGTGTTACACTTCCTTTGCTGCAAAAAACATTAACTTAGACAGACATTCAACAAACAAAAAAAGTTTTGAAATGCTTCTTAAACACATTAGGGAAGTCAGAGTTCTTAATGAAGGTGAGCAGCCAATTACATCAGCTAAGAGCTACACATGAAGAGAGTCTGGATTGAGATTTGATACCACACAGAGGTGGCATTACCAGTCAGCATTTATTAGCAAACACTTTATCATGTCAAGGAGCGTAGTGCTTCACAAGTGTGTCCATATATATAGGTGCTGACCCTTGGACTACTTTGTAGCAAGTATCAAGGATTTGAACATAGTATGTGCTGCTACAGAAAGCTAAAGTAATGATCTGAAAAGAGGAGTGACATCTGCAGTAGCTTGGTGACACACGCTGGTACTCCTGCCAGCCGAGAGTTGCAGTGATCCAAATGATCCAAAGACCATAGCCTAGACAAGAACTTATGCTGCATACCTTCTCAAATATGGTCTCATCTTGCAGCTGTTGTATAGAGTGAATCTGCAAGAAGAGATTGTTTCTGCAAGAGACAGAACATCGGTTTGGTGGGCAATTTGGATTTGTTCTGGGAGAGGCCGCGTTTCTTCAGGCGAGATTGTCTGCATCCAAACAGATTCGGCATCTGGATCCTCCTTGACAATATCTCAAAGGTAATCTGTTTTTCCTGACTATGTAATTTTAGTCCTAATACCTCATTAGGATGTGATAATTCTGTAGTGAGGTTACTTTTATATGTGTACTGTATTAACACTATAATAACTAACTATAGTCTAACTATACCTGTAAAACTCGGACAAATGCAAATAATTTAATTACCATTTCACCTAAAGATGTGCATAGTATTAGGACTATAACAACACCTTATAGATGAAATAAAAAATCTGCACAAAGTGGCATTAACACGAATAACAATTACAATTTCCAGCAGCCGTAACATTCCGATTCAGCTCTGCTCTTCCGACACCTTAAATGTTGCTTTGCTAAATATTAGAGTCTTAACCAGTAAGACCTTTTACATTAACAATCTTATCACATCATTACACTGAGTGAAATGTAGCTCAGCTCAGATGTTACAGCAACGTTAATTGAAGCAGCATCTCTGGAATAAAGCTTTGCTCATTTGGTTCACCAGAGCAAAAAAGGCAGCGGTTTGGTGAGTATTTACTCAAGAAGATTAAATGGCAAAAATGCTGGTTTTGGTACTTTCATGTCTTTCAGTTATCTTGCCATGGTTATTCAAGCAGTGTCCCAGTCTCTTGTATGAACATCCAAAATATACAGTATTGTGTCTTTTATTGAGGAATTCTCAGACTTAGTATCTATAATAATAACTATGACAGGTTCCTAATTGTAGGCGATTTTCATTTTGAGTATGACCCAAAAACAATAGAATTCATGAACTTACTGAACTCTTTTCATCTTAGTCAGCACATCAGCCAGCCCACACATAAAGGAGGACACACATTGGATTTAATGATTTTAAAAGGATTAAAATTAGATTTGAGGCGGGTGGTGGATGTCAGCATAATGAACCATTTTTGCATATTATTTAATGTAGATATACTGATAACTACAACTAATGAGATGCATATTGTTAAAAAATACATCATTTTTATACATCTGTACCCTCAACGTTTGCTAGTATTCTAAACAATCAGTCCGATTGTAGTGCTTACATCAACAGTGCTAATAGTGTTAACTGTAAGGTGTAAAATTTTTATGCTAAGATAGATAGATAGATAGATAGATAGATAGATAGATAGATAGATAGATAGATAGATAGATAGATAGATAGATAGATACTTTATTAATCCCAAGGGGAAATTCACAATTTCCTGCTGCTGACATAGTGGACCCTGAAAAGACTGTTCAGAAATCCTCTAGGAATATTTTAATTTAAAAGACACAAATATTGTCCGACTTAAAGAGAATGTGCTGAGTGTAAATGGAGAAAATCTAAACTGATAGTCCACTATGAAATATTGAAGGCTAAAATAACTGAATATAACAACATTGCTTACAGACAGTCCTATTTCTCTAAAATTATAAACGATAATGCTGGTAATTCAAGAGATTTATTCTCAACTATTAATTGTCTTCTAAATCTTCTTCACTCAATGGAATGCTTCCTAAAAACTATTAGTGAAATTTCTGAGGCTTTTTCAATATTTTTAAACATAAAATAAATATTAGAAATAATATAGTACATCCCCCCAAAGTTAATCCGATTAAGTCCTAGCATTCACTTTTAAGCAAATTAAATTATTTCACTGGAATAAATCTACCCAAACTATGTAGAATCATTTCTCAACTGAAACCCTCCAGCTGATTCTTGACCCAGTACCAAATACCAACAGGCTTTTTCAAAGAAGCCCCCAGTGTGATTATTGATAGCGTACTTGACATAGTGAACTCATCATTAGATATGGGGGTCTTCCCTGACTGCACCTCTGCTCAAGAAAAATAATCTTGACTCCTCTGTTTTTAAAACTTTAGACCAATTTTGATCCTGCCTTTCTTAAGTAAAATTCTAGAAAAGGCAGTTATTAAGCAGCTACCTGATTATTTGGTTAAACATTCTATTCTTGACAAGTTTCAGTGAACCAAACTATATTACAAAAACTGCACTGGTTAAAATAGTAAATGATTTTTGCAGGTCAATGCAAACAGAGGTCGTATATCTGTTCTTGTTCTCTTAGACTTGAGTGCAGCATTTGATACCATAGACCACAATATTCTTTTACTATTCTGGGTCCGCTGCGTTTTCAATGGTACATGCTACCATTAAGTCAGATTATCTCAAAGCACAAGGTGAGCTCCCACAGCTATGCAGATGACACACAGCTTTATTTACTGATAGCACCTGATGACCCTGATGCTCTTGGCTCTCAGATCCAATGTATTTCTGATTGGAGGAGTAGTAACTTTCTCAAACTATATTAGCAGAAAACAGAAATCTTAGTGATTGACAAACATGGAAATAGAGAGGGTATTAGAAATAAATTTGATCTCTTAGGCTTAAAAGTTAAGGGAGAAGTAAAGAATTTAAGGGTAAACATTGACTCTGACCTAAACTTTAAATCGCATATTACCAGATTACTAAGACTGCTTTCTTTCACTTAAGTAAATATAGCAAAAGTTAGACCTCTTATAACTTTACAAGACGCTGAAAAATTAATTCACTCTTTTGTTTTTATTCAGCTAGATCAGTGGTCCCCAACCTTTTCGACAGCAAGGACCACTTTATTAGATGCAAATTTTTCCACGGACTGGTCGGGGGGGGGGGGGGGTGGGGGGGGGGGGGTTGGTTGGGGCAGTTTTATACACAATTTACATAACATTTCTATTATTATTAAAGTTATTAAGCAGTTCGCATACGTTTGCAACCTGAGATTTTTCTTCTTTTTTTGCATATAACAAAGACATATGCTTTACATTTGCCAATCCAACAGATTGCACATCACAAACTTTAACACTGCAATCTTTTTTTCGTGTCTGCCGTTTCTATAGGAGGGTGACAATGAGTTAAATTCCAATGGATGTTTTTCAAATGTTGACAAGCAATAAGCAAAAGGAATCAATGAAAACCACAGACAACAAAGACAGCAAAAAAAAAAAAAAAACAGTATGAGGAAAGTTCGAAGAAAGAGATTTTTTTACAATGTGTCTGTTTGGGGATCGTTGTGCAAACGTGCAAAACTGAGCTGCGACCACAGATCTAACTGCTCTGTGGATGATTCGTTCAAGCATTTCAAGGTCACTTCATTGTAATGAAAGCATCTGTTGAATGTACTTCGTAGTAACGCGATTTCTATAGACTCGTGTCTATGATTATTATGGGTATAAAAATACTTTGTTGTAATAGTCTCTCACCTCGGGCTCTCTCCTCTCTGCACCGCTGCAAAGCCCTGCCTGCCAAGCGTTCTGAAAAGTCTGAGTGAGTCGCCGTTGCCGGCAGTTCTCTCGCGGCCTGGCTGTCAGACAGCTGCGGACCGGTAGTGGGCCACGGACCAGGGGTTGGGGACCCCTGATCTAGATTACTGTAATGCACTCCTAAAAGAGCTACCTAAGAAAGGCATCAATCGGTTGCAGCAATAATTGCAGAATGCAATAGTCAGAATCTTAATTAGAAAAAGAAAATCTGAGCACATCTTACCAGTTTTACAGTTGTTACACCACTTACTTGTGTCATTTAGAATTGACTTTAAAATACTACTAATGGTTTATAAAGCCTTAAAATATCTTGATCTTAGATCTTCATATGGAGGTCTGCTTATAATTCCAAGATCCAAGCTTGACTAGAAGTGGTGAGGCGACCTTTTGCTGTTATACACTTATAATTTGAAATACTTTTCCAATAGAAATTTGCCAGGTTAATACTTTATTTGTTTGTGGCACTACCATGTGCTGTTATTTTGTAAATCTACTATGAGGCTACATACCATTGAGGTGTAGCCAACATGTGTGCAACGTTTCTAGCGACAAATAAGTTGTGGAATACCAGCTTATATGAAATATCACAATGCCATAAGCCCTTAATTGTTTTATTCAATAGATGAATAGGTCTATATTCAATTCAATAACACACACTGCTAATTAGTTGCCAGATGACAAGAAAATTGTAAGGTGACAGTAATCAAAAATAAATTATACATACAATTTGCTGATTACATATAGACTGATTGCATACATTTTTGTTTAATACTATATATTTATACAATTCAACGGTTAGAATCACAAAATATTCAGTGGTAGCCTTGTGCTTGAATTTCGTTTGCTAGTTTTTCAATATTAGGCTTCATAAACGTTAGACATTCTCAAAGCTGGTTCTGCTTGTAAAGGGCATCTGTGTTTTGTTTTGAAAGCACTAAGAGCAGGAAATGAAGTTTCAAATATGTAGGCTGAGTGAAGTGGAAGAAGCACTTTAAGCTCAAATAATTAAAAAAAAAACAACCTGGTTAGTCATTTTAAACAAATACTTTGATGAAATACAGCAGCGTCCAAGAAACACCACCTACTACCCTCCACAGTAACTGTTGTAGTACTGCTCAGACATTTATAACTGAGCAATCAACACCAGAAGTGATGTGTCAGTCTTAGAGGGGGAGGAAAAAAAATAACTGGTACGGACCGTAATTCAGAGGTTCTTAAACTTTTTAATCTGAAGACCCAAATAAAAAAATCAGTATTGTACTTGCATCTAAGAAGAGTATCACCATCATGATGGTAGCAGAGACATCCATCCATCTATCCATTTTCCAACCTGCTGAATCCGAACACAGGGTCACGGGGGTCTGCTGGAGCCAATCCCAGCCAACACAGGGCACAAGGTAGGAACCAATCCCGGGCAGGGTGGCAGAGACATCCACAGGCAAATAAAATATGGCCATATAATTAAAAACAGTGAAGGTTTTTCTTTCATTCAAGAATATTTCTCACAAGAATATGACTAAAAGAATAAAGTAGAAAGCAAACATATTGTAAAACATATTTCAAAACAGGGAATAGACTCCTAAGGTATATCATATGTCAGTGCTTAGTGTTAAGCTTTAGTAAAGCTGAGAAAAATAAATTCTTTATAATGGGTGCAATGCGATGACGTGTTGATTTTTGAAAGAACAGGCTGAGTGGCCGCTTAATTTAGTCACTTGACTCATGGCACCAGACAAGGAATGAAGTGGTAAAAATAATTAGTCATTTTGATTTATTTATTGAAAATTTTTAAAGTCTTTTTCAAAGGAGTTCCACTTTTAACAATACATTTTTCTCAGTTGGCAAATAGTTCAGCATCCCGATTTTAATTTAACAATTCAATAAACTGCAAAAAGCTAAGTCTCACAGCTAAATTATTGCTAACAAATTTGTGTTCATTATTTGTATTTTATACAGATACGAGGATGCATCCTGATTAAATAATTCTGCAAACAGCCGAGTAAGAAATGTTTAATCCTAATAAGTGATGTCATGCTGAATTGTTTAGATAGATAGATAGATAGATAGATAGATAGATAGATAGATAGATAGATAGATAGATAGATAGATAGATAGATAGATAGATAGATAGATAGATAGATAGAAAGAAAGAAAGAAAGAAAGAAAGAAAGATAGATAGATAGATAGATAGATAGATAGATAGATAGATAGATAGATAGATAGATAGATAGATAGATAGATAGATACTTTATTAATCCCAATGGGAAATTCACATTTAGGGCCCCACTGTACCACTTGTGTCACCCTCTTGATATTTTCTGCTGTTCTTACAGTTCTCAATGGCCTAATAGACACGGCCTTTGCACTAACAGTAGAATGAGATTTATTGTACCACTTAATACAAAACTTCTTTCCACCTCTGTTAGCAATTTAAGCTGTAACAGTGAACACACAATGAGGCACTGACCAGTTTTCTTGGGCTGCTACATTTAGCATACAACTCTGCCACCAAGACTGGGCTTCCGCATCGGCCAATTTGGGCAATGTGTATGAATACTATTTTTAGTTTGTTTTTCAAAGAAATATTGCTGTTGCTAGACTGATAGATCCAGTCCTCTTTAACACATTTATCTTTATCCCTGGGATAATAATTCATTTACCATTAACTGCATGTGCACAGTCATCCTCAGTGAGATGCAAGTTGTAATGGATGAGAGCTGGACAGTATCTGCAGCAGCAGAATTGGTTGAATACAGACTACATAATTGTGTGATGACCTATCAGAAAAATGTCTGCGACCCCAATTCCCATAGTTCAAGAAACACTGTTATGAGCCATAATTCCATTTATTGCATGTAATAAACAAGGACTAAACCCTTAAGAAGGATCAGACCAAAATCAAAAAACTTAGTACCAAACAGATAACACAGCGGTGGACCACATGATAATGCGCCACGGACCAGACTGCAGGTTGTGAACCCCTGTTCTATAACACCTCTGTCATACATCTAAGATAGCTCAGTCCCCCCTAAAGCACTGGACGTGAATATAAATCTTATTTGCTGGCAAAAATGGAATAGTGAGAGTCTTAGAAATAGATTTGTTATAGTGTATATAGATGTAATCATGGACTCTTTTCCATTTAAGGAACATTGTAAAACATAGACCTCTGAGTTATAGGTGCTGAGTTATTTATTCATACTTGTTTTAAATCGACTAGAATACTGTAATGCACTCTCTAACAGGACTACCTGCGATTCAGAATGCTGCAGTAAGAATCTTAATCAGAAAAAAAATTATGCACATCTCACCTGTATTAGTATTATTACATTGATTACCTGTGTCCTGCAAAATTGATTACAAAATACTATTAATGATCTTCTTCTTCCTCTTCTTTCGGGTTGCCACAGCAGATCATCTTCTTCCATATCTTTCTGTCCTCTGTATCTTGCTCTGTGACACCCAGCACCTGCATCTCCTCTCTCACCACATCCATAAACCTTCTCTTAGGCCTTCCTCTTTTCCTCTTCCCTGGCAGCTCTATCCTTAACATTCGTCTCCCAATATACTCAGCATCTCTTCTCTGCACATGTCCAAACTAACGCCTCTCTGACTTTGTATCCCAGCAATCCAACCTGAGCTGACCCTCTAATGTACTCATTTCTAATCCTATCCATCCTCGTCACACCCAATGCAAATCTTAGCATCTTTAACTCTGCTACCTCCAGCTCTGGTCAGTGCCACTGTCTCCAACCCATATAACATAGCTGGCCTCACTACTGTCCTGTAGACCTTTCCTTTCACTCTTGCTGATAACCATCTGTCACAAATTACTTCTGACACTCTTCTCCACCCATTCCACCCTGCCTGCACTCTCTTTTTCACCTCTCTTCCACAATCCCCATTACTCTGTACTGTTGACCCCAAGTATTTAAACTCATCCACCTTCGCCAGCTCTACTCCTTGCATCCTCACCATTCCACTGAGCTCCTTCTCATTCACACACATGTATTCTGTCTTGTTCCTACTGACCTTCATTCCTCTCCTCTCCAGAGCATACCTCCACCTCTCCAGGGTGTCCTCAACCTGCTCCCTACTATCGCTACAGATTACAATGTCATCAGCAAACGTCATAGTCCACAGGGACTCCTGTCTAATCTCGTCTGTCAACCTGTCCATCACCATTGCACATAAGAAAGGGTTCAGAGCCAATCCCTGATGTAATCCCACCTTCACATTGAATGCATCAGTCACTCCTACCGCAGACCCCACCATTGTCACACTTCCCTCGTACATATCCTGGACAACTCTTATATACTCTGCCACTCTCGACTTCCTCATACAATACCACAACTCCTCTCGAGGTACCCTGTTATATACTTTCTCCAGGGCCACAAAGAGGCAATGCAACTCCTTCTGGCCTTCTCTATACTTTCTCCATCAACATCCTGAGAGTAAACATCACATTTGTGGTGCTCTTTCTTGGCATGAAACCATACTAGAGCTCACTAATTATCACCTCACTTCTTAACCTAACTTCCACTACTCTTTCCCATAACTTCATGCTGTGGCTCATCAATTTTATCCCCCTGTAGTTACTACAGTTCTGCACATCCCCCTTGTTCTTAAATATTGGCACCAGTACACTTCTTCTCCACTCCTCAGGCATCCACTCACTTTCCATCCATCCATCCATTTTCCAACCCAAGATTCCAGTAAACAATCTGGTTAAAAACTCCACTGCTAGCTCTCCTAAACACCTCCATGCTTCCACAGGTATGTAATCTAGACCAACGACTTTTCCATTGTTCATCCTCTTCATAGCTGTCCTTACTTCCTCCTTGCTAATCCGTTGCACTTCCTGATTCACTATCTCCACAGCATCCATCCTTCTCTCTCTCTCATTCTCTTCATTTGTCAGCCTCTCAAAGTACTCTTTCCATCTGCTCAACACACTCACCTCACTTGTGAGTACTTTTCCATCTTTATCCTTTATCACCCTAACCTGCTGCATATCTTTCCCAACTCAGTCCCTCTGTCTAGCCAATCGGTACAGGTCCTTTTCTCCCTCCTTAGTGTCCAACCTCTCATACAACTCATCATACGTCTTTTCTTTAGCATTCACCACCTTTCTCTTCACCTTGCGTCTTATCTCCTTGTACTCTTGTCTACTCTCTGCATCTATCTGTCTATCCCACTTCTTCTTCACCATCCTCTTCCTCTGTATACTCTCCTGTACTTCCCCATTCCACCACCAGGTTTCCTTTTCCTCCTTCCTCTGTCAAGATGTCACGCCAAACACCCTTCTTGTTGTCACCCTTACTACATCTGCTGTAATTACCCAACTGTCTGGTAACTCTTCACTGCTACTCAGTGCCTGTCTCACCTCCTCCCTAAACTGACCTTGCAGTCTTCCTTTTTCAACTTCCACCATTTGATCCTTGACTCTGCCATCACTCCATTCCTCTTCTTGGATCTCCAACATCATCCTACAGACCATCATCCTATGCTGCTTAACTACACTTTCCCCTGCCACCACTTTGCAGTCTTCAATCTCCTTCAGATTGACTCTTCTGCATAGGATGTAATCTACCTGTGTGCATCTTCCTCCACTCTTGTATGACCTCCCTCTTCTTAAAATACATATTCACCACAGCCATGTCCATCCTTTTGGCAAAATTCACTATCATCTGACATTCTTCATTCCTCTCCTTGACATCATACCTACCCATCAACTCCTCGTCTCCTCTGTTCCTTTCACCAATATGTCCACTGAAATCCTCTCCAATCACCACTTTCTGTCCCTTGGGTACACTGTTCATCACTTCATCCAACTCACCTCAAAAATCTTCTTTCTCATCTATCGCACATCCAACTTGCAGTGCATATGCACTAACAACAGATCTATTAAAACGGATTCCAACACAATTATAGTGCTAGTCTATAGACCACCAGGGCCGTATTCATTGTTCATGTCTGAATTTAGCAACCTTTTATCTGACTTGGCTATAAATTATGATCACGTAGTACTGATGGGAGATGTTAATGTACACATTGATGTGGAAACTGATACTTTTAGCAAATGTTTTACTTATTTGTTAAATTCAGTAGGATTTTGTCAGAATGTCAGAGGTCCAACTCATAATCATAACCACATATTAGATTTAATTATAACTTACAAAGTTGAAATTCAAAATTTAATTATTACTCCATTAAATGAAGTTATTTCTGATCACTACTTAATTACATTTGATTTAGTCCTGCCCTTGCCAACACACTCCCAGATTAAAACAAAGACAGTGCGACATCTAGATTGTAATTCTGCTTCAAAATTTATAGATACTTTGAGTAAGTCGAGTGTAATTGTAGATCAGTTAACATCAAATGTAAACACGGAAAACAATTTAGATGAGCTAACATCACATTATAATGTGACCTTGAGAGATGCTCTGGACACAGTGGCACCCCTTAAAACAAAAGTGATCAAAGCACATAGAAACTCTTCCTGGTTTAATGAAAACACTCGAGCTCTTAAATTAGAGTGTTGAAAACTGGAACGCAGATGGAGAACAACAAAGCTACAGGTCTTTCAAATTGCATGGACAGAGAGTGTTAAAAAATATACAAAAGTCCTCTTTAAAGCTCGGTCAGAATATTATTCTACATTAATAGATAGCAATAATAAAAATCCTTGGGTACTGTTTAGAACAGTGGCTAAATTAACAAATGGAAATTCAGATCAACAGTGCAAAATACCAACAGACATTAGCAGTACAGACTTTATTAACTTCTTCAATGAGGAAATTAAAAATATAAGATCCCAGATCTCTGCATCACAGTACAAACCAAATACTAGCTTAGCAGACCCTGTCTCACATTGCACTCAGCACTTTAGTAATTTTAATCCTGTAACTGAGCAGGAAGTCTTAAGTTTAATTTCTAAAATGAAGCCCACTACTTGTTCCCTAGATCCAGTGCCAACAAAACTAGTAAAAAGTGCAATGGATGTTCTTGCAGCGCCTATCCTAAACATTATCAATAGTTCATTATTGCATTGCACAGTACCTGATGCACTAAAAGTGTCAGTCATTAAACCATTACTTAAAAAGTCAGACCTTGACCAACACATACTAAATAATTATAGGCCTATTTCAAATTTACCGTTTCTCTCTAAAATACTAGAAAAAGTAGTCGCCAGTCAGCTTCAGACACACCTTATGCATTACAATTTATTTGAGAAATTCCAGTCTGGTTTTCGCACTGGTCATAGTACAGAAAAGGCACTAACACGGGTTGTAAATGACATTCTGATATCCTCTGATGAAGGAAACTCCACTGTAATTATGTTGTTGGACTTAAGTGCAGCATTTGACACCATCGACCCTTCTATTTTACTGCACAGGCTAGAAAATGATGTTGGGCTTACAGGCACCGTGCTCGCTTGGTTTAGTTCTTACTTATCAAATCGATTCCAATATGTACAGAAATGTGCTGACAGTACTCCATCATTATACACAGAAGTTCAATATGGTGTCCCGCAGGGCTCAGTACTGGGACCTTTACTGTTTTCACTTTACATGCTTCCACTGGGATCTATCATTAGGAAACATAATGTTAATTTTCACTCATATGCAGATGACACCCAGTTATACCTTTCATTTAAATCAAATGAAGTTTCTCCAATGTTGTCTTTAATTAGTTGTGTTAGTGAATTAAAGGAGTGGATGAATAAGAACTACTTGTCTTTAAATACAGATAAAACAGAGATGTTAATTGTTGGAGGGAATGATGCTGATCACAACAATATTTTGTCATCATTTAACTCAGTGGGAATCCCAGTCAATTTTACCGAATCAGCCCGCAATCTAGGAGTTATCTTTGACTCTAGCATGTCATTTAAAGCGCATATTACAAAGTTGTCCAAAACATGTTTCTTCCATCTTAAAAATGTTAGGAAATTAAGGCACTTTTTAAATAAACAGGATTCTGAGAAACTAATTCATGCATTTATCTCTAGTAGGATTGACTACTGCAATGTGGTGTTCACTGGATGTTCAAACTGTTCTTTATACAGCCTCCAGTTAATCCAAAATGCGGCTGCGAGAATTATTACAAGAACAAGAAAATACGAACACATAACTCCAGTTCTTAAATCCTTACACTGGCTCCCGGTTAAGTTTAGGGCAGATTTCAAAATCCTTCTTTTAACATATAAAGTATTAAATGGTTGAGGTCCGGCTTACTTGTCTGAACTTATCATGACTTACAAACCAGAGGGCACATTAAGATCTCAAGATGCTAGTCTGCTTATGATTCCAAGGATTAATAAAATAACAGTGGGAGGTCGAGCTTTTAGTTACAGGGCCCCTAAACTGTGGAATGGTCTGCCTGCTACTATAAGAGATGCCTCTTCGGTCTCAGCTTTTAAATCCCGGCTGAAGACTCACTACTTCAGTTTAGCATATCCTGACTAGAGCTGCTGATTAACTGTACAGACTGCATCTCTGTTGTTAGTCATTAGCACTTAAACATAAGTAACATGACAGTTATAATTGTATACTAACCCTCACTTATTCTGTTTTTCTTCTCGGTACTCAAATGTGGCACTTGGTGCCATGGCCCACCTGCCAAGTTGTTTTGCCTGCCTAAGGAAAAGTCATCCCAGATGGAGGATCACAGGAATTGTGGGAAAGAGGGGTCCTTTCATCGGATTGGCTGGCCCAGCACTGTTTCAGCCATGGAATGGCCAAATGGGGGAGGCAGCTTGAAGGATGAGGTCTCCAGGACTCTATACAAATCCAAATCTTATTATGGGATATATCATCTACTGTTAAATTCTGCTCTGTACTTCTAAAATGTATATTTTTTATTTCTTACTATATTGAGAAATTGTTCTGTTCTGTGTACTGCATTGCATTGTATTGACCCCCTTCTTTTGACACCCACTGCACGCCCAACCTACCTGGAAAGGGGTCTCTCTTTGAACTGCCTTTCCCAAGGTTTCTTCCATTTTTCCCTACTAGATTTTTTTGGGAGTTTTTCCTTGTCTTCTTAGAGAGTCAAGGCTGGGGGTCTGTCAAGAGGCAGGGCCTGTTAAAGCCCATTGCATCACTTCCTGTGTGATTTTGGGCTATACAAAAATAAACTGTATTGTATTGTATTGTAACAACATTCATCATCACACCTCCAATTTCCAGCTTCATAATCATTACTCTGTCTGACACTCTTCACCTCCAAGACACTCCTGACATACTGTTCCTTCAGAATAACTCCTACCGCATTTCTCCTCCCATCCACACCATGATAGAACAATTTGAATCCACCTCTGATCCACCTGGCCTTACTCCCCTTCCATTTAGTCTATTGCACACACAATATATCAACCTTCCTTCTCTCCATCATATCTGCTAACTCTCTCCCCTTTCCAGTCATACTGCCAACATTCAAAGTTCCTACCCTCAGTTCCACTCTCTTTACCTTCCTCCTTTCCTCCTGCCTCCAGACACATCTCCCCCCTCTTCTTCTCCTTCTTCGGCCAACAGTAGCCCAATTTCCGCCAGCACCCTGTTGGCTAACAGTACTGGTGGCAGTCATTGTTAACCCGGGTATGAAAATTTGTAGTGTTGTCCGCATATTGATTTGGCAAAATTTTACACTGGATACCCTTCCTGACATAACCCTCCCCATTTATCTGGGCTTGGGACCGGCACAAAGAAACACACTGGTTTGTGCATCCCCTGTGGCTGGGTTACAAAATACTATTAATGATAAACCGCTTAAAAAAATTAAAGGAACACTTTGAAAGCACAATCAGATCTCAATGGGAAAAAATCCTGCAGGCTCTCTCTGCTGATATGGACTAGGTAATGTGTTAGGAACAAAAGGATGCTGCATTGTTTGATGGAAAAGAAAATTATCAACCTACAGAGAGCTAAATTCAAAGACACCCTGAAAATCAAAGTGAAAAAATGATGTGGCAGGGTAATCCATTTTGCCAAAATTTCATTGCAGAAACTCAAAATCATACTCAGTAGTTTGTATGGCCCCCACGTGCTTGTATTCATGCCTGACAATGTGGGGCATGCCCTTAATGAGACAATGGATGGTGTCCTGGGGGATTTCCTCCCAGATCAGGACCAGGGCATCACTGAGCTCCTGGACAGTCTGAGGTGCAACCTGGTGGACAGAAACATACTGTCTCAGAGGTGTTCTATTGGATTTAGGTCAGGTGAGTGTGGGGGCCAGTCAATGGTATCAATTCCTTCATCCTCCAGGAACTGCCTGCATACTCTTGCCACATGGGGCCAGGCATTGTCATGCACCAGGAGGAACCCAGAACACACTTCATCAGTATAGGGCCTGACAATGGGTCCAATGATTTCATCCCGATACCTAATGGCAATCAAGGTGTCGTTTTCTAGATTGTAGAGGTCTGTGCGTCCCTCCATATGCCTCCCCAGACCATCACTGACCCAACACCAAACTGGTCATGCTGAACAATGTTACAGGCAGCATAATGTTCTCCACAGCTTCTCCAGACCCTTCCACGTCTGTCATATATGCTCAGGGTGAACCTGCTCTTACCACTTACCAATTCTGGTATTCTATGGCAAATGTCAATCGAGTTCCATGGTGCCAGGCAGTGAGCACAGGGCCCACTAGAGGACGTCGGGCCCTCAGGCCACCCTCATTAACTCTTTTTCTAAATGTTTGGTCAGAGATATTCACACCAGTGGCCTGCTGAAGGTCATTTTGTAAGGCTATGGCAGTGCTCATCCTGTTACTCCTTGACAAAAAGGAGCAGATACTGGTCCTGCTGATGGGTTACGGACCTTCTACAGCCCAGTCCAGCTCTCCTAATTGCTTGTCTCCTGGAATCTCCTCCATGCCCTTGAGACTGTGCTGGGAGACACAGCAAACTTTCTGGCAATGACACTTATTGATGTGCCATCCTGGAGAAGTTGGACTACTTGTGCAGCCTCTGTAGGGTCCAGGTATCGCCTCATGCAACTAGTAGTGATACTGACTGTAGCCAAATGCAAAACTAGTGAATAAACAGTCAGAAAAGATGAGGAGGGAAAAATGTCAGTGGCCTCTACCTGTTAAACCATTCCTATTTTGGGGGTCGTCTCTTTGTAATCCCTCTAGTGTACCTGTTGTTAATTTCATTAACACCAAAGCAACTGAAACTGATTAACAACCCCCTTTGCTATTTAACTGACCAGATCAATATCCCAGAAGTTTCATTGACTTGATGCTATACTCTGATTGAAAAGTGGTCCTTTAATTTTTTTGAGCACTGTATATATATATATATATATATATATATATATATATATATATATATATATATATATATATATATATACACACACATATATATACACACTACATACTGTATATATTTATAAAATCCAACGTCTGTCTGTATGTCTGTCTGCTTTTCACAAGAGAACTTCTTAATGGATTTAGATTGGGTTTTTTTCTATAATTTGCTAGAACATTCTGGCTGATTTTGCGACTTGTCTTATTGCGCTAAGTATCATAATTCGCTTGCACCGATTTATTTGCACGAGTCCGAGAGACAGGCTACAGGCTGAGGGTAGGGCCCTCCTCACACATGCACCAGCTTCCGTTCGAGTTGCTCTGCCTCTCGCCACATGTTGGAGTGTACCTTGCCTCTGCTTAGCTAGCAATACTTGTTTGTTCAGCAGACATTATCATCTAGACTTTATTAAAGAGTAACGTTTGACATTTTTGAGAGAGACAGATCACAGCTACGTGTGTTTTAGAGGGTACCTGCTCATTGCCAGAGATATCACGGCTATGTGCTTTTCTCCCCACATGGGGGATACTCTCCCATCAGATCTGAATTTGATCAGATACAGTGGCAACATTTGATGTTGGAGTGTACCCATCTTCTGCTTGGCCAGAATTATAGCTTTTAAAAATTTTTTTATTGATTTTTAAAGTTTGTCCTGTTTCACTACTACGTGGGGGGAGCCATGGGGGACAGCTAGTCCTTAATAATCCTAATTCAGTGTCCTATTTCTATTATTCTTGTATTTTACAGTTTCTCACATCTCCCTTTAAGAGCTTATGTGTAAAGAGAAAGAGAAGGGAGTTTAAAGGTGAGCATCATTTTTTTTTTAAATTTTGCAGTGAACCACCTTTATGCTCCTGGGGTTTTATTTTTCCAGAGTAAAAAATTATGACAAAACAGAAAGCTTGTACGCTTCCTTACTCACCAGTAACTGCACCTGCTGTGTTTAACTAATTAGTTCTGCTTTGTAAGTGAGCCCAGCTGCAGCTCTTCGTTCATGTTTGATATTCCATATGCTCAAATCTTCAGTGTTTCTCGTGCCCTCTAAAGTCTTCCATGATATTGTCCATTTTTCACATTTGATGGCTAGGATTTGTCTTTGCCTTTGTAAGATATTTCCCAGTTATCAGTGTACTGACTCTTAATTAAGTCCCCACTTACTGTAAATCTATCTGGTGCATCTATTTTATCTTGCGTCTCAGTTGGTTTTTATCTTTTACCAGCTGCAGCTGCTGTGCATCCTGGACGTCATTCAATTCCTGTACATCAATGGTTTCTAGAGGTTGATTTTAGATGAAAAGCAAGCTTGTAGAGTTTGCCATCAAATTGCCTGACTATTCACATTATAATGCCAACGTTTTTTTTTTTAATATGAGAAGTTCATTTTTGTCCATTATAAATGTTGGAATACCTTCCTGTGATGACCAATGTTTTTAAATGTTCAATACTGGCAGTACATGGCATCTGATAACAGGACTACAAACAGTGTAAAAACACAGTTCTCAACAGTGGGATTGCCAAAAAAATGATTTATTGTGAAAACAAATACTTCAATCCCTAGAAAACAGTCCAAAGTGCACTTTTCCTATGGTGCTCAATAAACAATGCATTAAAAGCAGTGATAAAAAGAGTGTTTTCTTAAAAGCACAATAAATACTGCTGAAGCTCCATCCATTAGTTGTTAAACTGCACAATGCCCTCAATAAATGTTCAGTGCAAAATAACACATTACATGAATAGTTCAGATTACTTACAAGGCTCAAAGGAAAATAGCCATCTTAATGCTTCTCTTCCATCTCTGCCTCCCTCGTTCATTCTGAAAAGGCAGAATGTCAGTGCACGCAAGAACATTTCAGTCAATAAACTACAGATTCTCATCAGTTCCTGCTGACCAACTGACCGCTGCAACACCAAACTTAAGTAACCCCCTTCTAAAACGCACTAAGAGACTTTGAGCTCATTTAGACATACATATAACCTGAGAAATTATGAAGCTAAACACATCACTGGTGCATGAGCCTGCCATGAGGTAGGCCCTGCCAATGTGGTAAGTCCAAATATGTCATTTGATTACACTACTAGTAATCCTGTATTATTCTTTTTTTTTTCCTTTTTAATAAGCACAAACACTGACGGCATTAAAAATATTAATTATATAGGGTCTTTCTCATGCTCAGGGTCACTAAGATAAAATAATGCTAAATGAGTTACATGGGGTAGCTGGTCATCGCACTCCCTACAGTAGTTTTTAAAGCGATTAAGAGCTTTTTCAACCCATCATCTGTCCCAAGGGCATGGGGGTTGGCAGAAATGTTTGCTGGGGTGGGGAGCAAGATTTTCTGTGAACCACAAAATTAATGAAAATTCATACAATGGAGACCAATAGAACAAAAGAAAAGATTTGATTGAATAAACTTTATTAAATTTAAGGGGAAATCTTAACAAACAAGGTAAACAGTATGCTTTGGTTAATATCAAACAGCAAAATTATAAAATAATCCCAAATTACATCTTCTTGATTTTCAAATGCATTTTTAAAATAAACATTTCAGTTAGTGATACTACAGTCATATGAAAAAGTTTGGGAACCCCTCTTAATTCTTTGGATTTTTGTTTATCATTGGCTGAGCTTTCAAAGTAGCAACTTCTTTTTAAGATATGACATGCCTTATGGAAACAGTAGTATTTCAGGAGTGACATTAAGTTTATTGGAGTAACAGAAAATATGCAATATGCATCATAACATTAGACAGGTGCATAAATCTGGGCACCCCAACAGAGATATTAAATCAATACTTAGTTGAGCCTCGTTTTGCAAATATAACAGCCTCTAGATGCCTCCTATAGCCTTAGATGAGTGTCTGGATTCTGGATGGAGGTATTTTTGACCATTCTTCCATACAAAATCTCTCCAGTTCAGTTAAATTTGATGGCTGCCGAGCATGGACAGCCTGCTTCAAATCATCCCATAGATTTTCGATGATATTCAAGTCAGGGAACTGTGACAGCCATTCCAGAACATTGTACTTCTCCCTCTGCATGAATGCCTTTGTAGATTCCGAACTGTGTTTTGGGTCATTGTCTTGTTGGAATATCCAACCCCTGCCTAACTTCAACTTTGTGACTGATGCTTTAACATTATCCTGAAGAATTTGTTGATATTGGGTTGAATTTATCCGACCCTCAACTTTAACAAGGGCCTCAGTCCCTGAACTAGCCACACAGTCCCACAGCATGATGGAACCTCCACCAAATTTGACAGGAGGTAGCAGGTGTTTTTCTTGGTATGCAGTGTTCTTCTTCCGCCATGTAAAGCACTTTTTGTTCTGACCAAATAACTCAATTTTTGTCTTATCATTCCAAAGCACCTTGTTCCAAAATGAACCTGACTTGTCTAAATGAGCATTTGCATACAACAAGTGACTCTGTTTGTGGCGTGAGTGCAGAAAGGGCTTCTTTCTCATCACCCTGCCATACAGATTTTATTTGTGCAAATTGCACTGAATTGTAGAACGATGTACAGATACATCATCTGCAGCAAGATGTTCTTGCAGGTCTTTGGAGGTGATCTGTGGGTTGTCTGTAACCATTCTCACAATCCTGCGCATATGCCGCTCCTGTATTTTTCTTGGCCTGCCAGACCTGCTGGGTTTAACAGCAACTGTGCCTGTGGCCTTCCATTTCCTGATTTCATTCCTTACAGTTGAAACTGACAGTTTAAACCTCTGAGATAGCTTTTTGTAGCCTTCCCCTAAACCATGACACTGAACAATCTTTGTTTTCAGATCTTTTGAGAGTTGCTTTGAGGATCCCATGCTGTTACTCTTCAGAGCAGAGTCAAAGGGAAGCACGACTTGCAATTGACCACCGTAAATACCTTTTCTCATGATTGGACACACCTGTCTATGAAGTTCAAGGCTTGATGAGCTAATCCAACCAATTTGGTGTTGTAAGTAATCAGTATTGATCAGTGACATGCATTCAAATCAGCAAAATTACAAGGGGACCCAAATCTTTACAGCCAGTTTTTCACATTTGATTTAATTTCATACAACTAAATACTGCTTCACTAAAAATCTTTGTTCGGAAAACACCCCAGTACTCAGATGTTCCTAGGAAATGAAAGACTGTTATCTTTTTTGTTGAAAGTAGAGTAAATTATTATGCAGCCCGACAGGGGGTCCCAAACTTTTTCATATGACTGTATATTCCAATATACAGGTCTAAGATTGTGAGGATGAATTGAGAAGACTATAATATTCTTGGCCGAACCTACCATCAGGGTGACTTGGATGCACACCTTATGGTCCTACTCACAAAAAAGCATTAGTATATATGAGAGAAAAAATATGCGATAACAGGGAAAGTCCATGTATTCACCAACAGCATGGGGGCACACAGCCCACTGTCCAGCACACACCCATACACAACTTTGATCCTTTCCATCATAAACCAACCCAATCAGACATAACTAAAAAGCATTTACATAAAAAAAGAACTATGAGCAAATATCTCATAAGTCTCTTATCTTTAATGTGTTACCAAACCACAAAAGAAGAGCTGAAACGTGCATCAAAAAAAAAAGTAAAAAAGAGATAAAAAAACAAAAGACGCTGTTGTGCTGAAAACTTTACCAGGCATTTAAAAAAGTAAATAACGTAATGATTTGAATAAGCACTTTGAACAAACTGCAAATACTGCACTTGAGACTAATAAGAATGACTTTACAGGTAGTCAAGAGAGGGCTGGTATCACTGATTCTAGCAGCTTCTACATCAATATGTAGTCCAGTAATTCGGAGTCACTGACATAGACTTGATTAACCAACAACAACTGAAGGCGAGATAACTGCAGGGGAGAAGACGTGCCAAACCTGAATGAAGGACTCTTTCAGGTCTTTTACTTTATTTGGCCCTAAAACACTCAGATACATATCACTTTCTTATTAGAAGGTGGCACAGACCTTTTAAAATGTTTAATTGATGTTCATTAACTACAATTTCAAACCAAAAGCTAAATTTCAGCAGATGTGATGTTACACTTATTATCTTGTAACGTTCATTGCAATACACATACAAACAAAAAAGGAAGGTGAAGTCGACCTGATAAAAAGTTTTGAACCTTTTTTCTGCTTTAATTCCTGTCCCTTATTTATTATTTGCATCTGTGATGTTCATCATTTGTCAGTATATGTTTGCGTCTGGTGGTGGTGTATTCAGTAGAGGTAGCCAGTCCAATTATTTAAAAGCTGATATAACCAGCCACTCAGTCTTGAAATGCACAGTCTTTCCCGAAAGCCTTGCTTGTTAATTTGTTAACAGCCAAAGAGCTGTCATAATGCATTAGTATTTGCTATTTAATTTTTCCTTATGTATCTTTGTGCAAAGATAATGACTCACATTTTGTAACAATAACAATAATCCAATCCCTTGGTTTGGAAATGATGAGTTTGTGGTTGAAAATGATTAGAATCACAATACAGAAGTATTTCTAATTATTTTAGAAAATGCTATTTGTGAAAAACTTTGTCTTGATCACAGCAAGTTATAAAGAACTTCACCAAACTCATCGAAATGCATTGAAGTCAATTGTAAAGTAGAAACTGGATTAATTTTGAGTGGATTGTAATAGTATAATGGTCTTTTAAGTGCCCCTGACAGTTAGACAAATGTCTGTCATCTATGCTGGGCTGATTATTGTGGCCAAAAATCTGACCTGAATTGTGAGGCAGTGCGCCACCATGCCTCCCTGACAAAAAAAAAACAGAATTAAATATCAGAACGGTAAAATTTCTTGAAGACAGTAGCAGACAGGAAGCATGGATTCACTAAGGCTTCCCCCCACACAGAATAGTTTGCAGGTACTCACCTCTCTTGAACCAAAAAGTCCCCTTTTATCCTGAAACTTTCGCTCAATCACTGCCGCTGCTATGAAATGAGCACAACACTAAAAGGCATGGATTTGTCACTCCTTCCTGTTTGCATCAGCTGCACACCACTCTGGGTAATACTGTTAAAGGGATGGGCTCGTGTATCACACACAGGTCACATGCAAGTCCATACAAAATGACACTACATTTAAGAAATGCAAATTTCCAGTGTTTTGGGTTTATATGTTTTTCTCAAATATTTAACCCACTATAGGATAAGCATTATATACTTGGAGGGTTGACCCCATCTACAGCTCTGAGATGTCACACTGGCCTCACAAAGCATCATGGGAAAAAAGTCAGCTGAACAGTAAATTTCAAAGACAATTTTTGGAGAAGAGGGTCACCAGTAAATAGTTTTGCCAGGTCTATGGCTTTCTTGACCAACTGGGATATTTTTGATCACTGTACATGGGGAAAAAATGGGCTTTCATGGGTTGTGTTTTTTTGGGCTACTTTTTTTTCTAAAAAATGCTGTTTTTTCAAACCCCATTCACTCAATTTTTTCCATATTTTTCATTCATTTTGTCACCCTTTCTACTGTTATTTGCACTTGTTCTTTACTGCCGTAAAATCACCTGGGGGGGGGGGGGGGATCCAACCAGCCCCCGTTTTGTGATGGTATTACAGTATATGCATTCTGTCACTCTGAAATATCTCTGAGTGGATGCCCCCAGTCAGGGCTTTCATTGTATGTACCTAACCCTCTCACTGTGACATCGCCCCCCACTTTCTGGCATGTCATTTTGTGTACCTCATGTATTGGGCTATTGTTTTTGGGCAATTTTTCTATTTTAAAGCTTTCCTTTGGCTAAGCATTTTTTAAGAACCTGGCAACCCTGCCGCTGAACAAAGCATATTCACTGCAAAAAACGTTTTGGTGAAATTTACAAGTCAACACTAATGAAGGAGAAGAGAACATATTATTTATCCCCAAACAATGTGTGATGTGGGGCAATTGTCAAATGTATTCATACTAAAAGCAAAACAAACGAAAAATATCTATTTTCAAAAAAATGCTCTTGTGGTGTACATTACTCTTAAACTAGGTACACTGTTTTATAGAGGCACTCTATGTGTGGGTATGAAATCTTAAAGAATACAGCTTAAGCTGTGATGCTTGATTTATTAAGTTATTTTAATTAGAATAAAACTGATTTGAATTTGATGTTGAAAACAAGTTACTGCAACACAATCTGTCCATCAAAAAGTATCCGGTGTAATTCAATACAAAATAGGCTTGAGTGTCCTCTTTCTACTGCATCTTTAGTCTTGAGTAGCGATGACTTAATCCTAGTTTTAAAAATTCTCAAAGGCATCAGCAAACTGAGATTTCTAAAAGCTAAACTATGTTAAATGCACTTTGGGACAATAGTGGTAACTAATAAGAAATGCACACCCGACAGAAACCAGCGAGGACCTCTTTACATAGAGGACAGCGCAAGTCAAACCTTCCATGTTTAATGAAGTAAATACCCTACGTACATTTATTCATTATATCTGCCTGTAACAAGGAATAAATACCTCAACACCACATTGTCAGGTTTTATTCTTAACTACTCTCTCCGGTCTTTTCCTCCAATGCAGCCTGCCTGTCCATTTAACTTACGGCTTGGAAACATTTATCATGCATTAGTCATGTTATATAAAGGCTGTGCTAATACAAGAGCACCGTCTTCTTCACGGGATGTTATTTGTATTGTTCCCTGCAGCCTCTGTCAGTTTGTTCCGTTCGATTTTATGTGTCTTCTGTTGTGGAATGTTTTTTGCAGGAAATGTGAGAGATTTCTGTTAGGCCCATCCAAGGACACCAAATAAATGTAGGGAATTGTGTATGGATGTGAGAAAAAGAGATAATTGCTAGATGTTAATCAATCAGTTAATTAATTATCCGTTTTACCTTTGACAATATTAGTAATGAGTAATGCTCCCACTTTATTTTTCCTTAGCTTTCTCTGTAGGAGAGGTTTCAAGGTAACTGAAATACACTCATTTTAAGAAACAGAATAAGACAATTTATTGATAAACACAAGGACTATAGAAGTATGATGCCTGAATAAATATAAAAGACAGGATGTAAAACAGGCAAGACAAACTTATAACACAGAAGAGGCTGGCTGTTTACAGACTTTTTAGAGTTTTAATTTATCTTGCTATGGATAATACAGTTTTATCATACCAAGGCTTAAAGGAAGATGTATGTCCGATGTTGTGTGGAGCAATGTGTTGTTGCTCCGGTTTCAAATGGAGGTCTTTTCTTGCTCTAGTTCTCTTTGATGCTTTGTTCAGCTTGCTGTTAGGCTTGTTGCTGTGGCCTCTGAGAAATCATTGGGAAAAGCATTAGTCTTTGTGACACAAAAGTATAGCGACTAATTCCCTTCTTCAAGTAAGTCTTCTCAGACAGAGCTCAGTCACTGGTGTAGAAGTTGGCTTGGCAGAGTGGATCTTAGGGCTAGCTCAGGATATCCAGCTCCAAGGCTCTATGGAGAGTAACTTCCAGACTAAAGTAAGTTTGGGAGCTTTTCTCTCCACAGAGAGTTGATGGCTTCTCACCACAAAGAGAATTGACTTTCACCTCACAAACAGCACAGGCTGTCAGTTTTCAGCCCCCTAAGAGAGAGAATCTCATCAGCTTTTAGGTCCCCAAAGAGAACAGGTCCTCAGCTTTCACATGACTTGAAGAGGCACATAAGAAGAGTTCAGCTAGTTTTGAAGAAAAGTGTACCGTCTGGTGATTTGACTAAAGTCCCTTCTAGTTACAGATCCAGTGTCTGCTTAAGGGTGCTCTATTTTGACCATCACATCCAGATCCAGTTTAGTCTCTGTTACTAATTTGGGTGTTAGAATGGACTCCCAACTTACTTTTGACACCCACATCAAATATCTCTGTAAGTCATCTTTTTACCATCTCAAGAACATCGCCAAACTCCACCCATTACTCACCCTGGCAGATGCAGAGAAGCTCGTCCATGCCTTTGTCTCTTCCAGGCTGGATTACTGTAATGCACTCCTCATTGGGATTCCTGGCAAGAGTATCCAGAGACTCCAGTATATTCAGAACAGCGCTGCCAGGATCCTGATGAGGGTGCGAAAGTATGATCACATCACCCCAATCCTGAAAACCCTTCACTGGCTCCCTGTTTCATTCAGAATAGAGTACAAGGTCTCCCTTCTTACCCATCAGTGCATTTATGGACATGCCCCTCTTTATCTACAGGAACTCCTTACCCCCCATAACTCCTTACGTTCCCTCCGCTCTGTACTCACTAACACTCTTCAAGTCCCCAGAACTAAGCTCAGCAGCATGGGTGACAGGGCGTTTTCATCGGTGGCACCGAGGCTGTGGAATGCCCTCCCTGATTACCTGAGAGCCCCACAGTCGACTGAGGCCTTTAAGCGAAACCTAAAAACTCATCTTTTTAGAAAGTCATTTTGTTAAAGTATTTTATAGACTCTTCTGTTCTTTTTTTTTATTTTATTATTCTATTTTTACTCTGTAGCACTTTGGGATTGCTAAAATATAAAGTGCAATATAAATAAAATTTATTATTATTATTATTATTACAAGCCTAAGTTTAATGTCCATTTGGCACCTTATTGTCTGACGGAGTCTCTGCAGAGCTCAACACCTAATTTGCACTTTTGATATCAGATGAATTGCAGGGCTGATCACGGTACGGTAAGAGCTGCAGTTGTGCCATTTTCTCAGCAATGCTGATTGGGGGTGCAGCTGAATTTCTTCTACCTTGTGAAGTCTGCCTTGTGTTCCACTAAATAACCAGCAGAATAGACAATTCCCACTTTGTCCTATATTACCGTCTGCTTGTTTTTTATAGGGCGGTACAGTGGCGCAGTGGTAGCGTTGCTGCCTCACAGTTAGGGGACCTGGCTTCGCTTCCCGGGTCCTCCCTGCGTGGAGTTTGCATGTTCTCCCCGTGTCTGTGTGGGTTTCCTCCCACATTCCAAAGACATGCAGGTTAGGTGCATTGGTGATCCTAAATTGTCCCTAGTGTGTGCTGGGTGGGTGTGCCCTGCGGTGGGCTGGCGCCCTGCTTGGGGTTTGTTCCTGCCTTGCGCCCTGTGTTGGCTGGGATTGGCTCCAGCAGACCCCTCTTACCCTGTGTTAGGATACAGTGGGTTGGACACTGACTGACTGTTTTTATATTTCCGCACTGTATCTTCTGTTTTTGTCAGGACCCTTGCTTGTTTTGCTACTTTACAGATTTCCCCTCCGAACCCTTCTTGCTTTCTTTCTGTGTTTATTATGATCATATAGATGACAAACAAACAAACAAAAATATTGTCTGGCTGTGCCTCAGGGCTGTCCAGCTCAGGTAACAGACACGGTCAAAAAACAGAAACAGGTTATATACTGGGAGTTCATGAACTACAGCAACGAAAACCAAAACATAACACAAGAATCAGAGTTGAAAACATGGAAAATTAACACCAACAGATCATTAACAGAGGTAACATTAAGGACTTGCTTTTTGAATCCATGATCTCAATATGGACATGAACTTGCTGTGAACTTTTATCCTGCTGCATCATGATTGATGGGTTACAATCTCAGAGGACACAACCCCAAAATGGGCGCTCAAAAACTGCAGCGATGTTTCAAAATGTTTTACAAAAATAAGGCCTAAGAGGAGGTTTATGGATGTGGTGAGAGAGGACATGTACAGTAGGCGATGGGTGTAACAGAACAAGATGACGAGGACAGAAAGATATGGAAAAAGATGATCCGCTGTGGTGACCCCTAATGGGAACAGCCGAAAGAAGAAGAAGAAAAAGAATACAATAACGTCACCAAAATGCCAGTGGTAGAAAACCCCCAAATGAAGAGCACATTTATACCAAAAGGAGAAAAAGTTGGAAAAAAATAAACCAAGACAAAATACCCACCATTGATGTCATTGTTTTCCAATTTTTATTCTTCTTTCTGTTGATCATTTTGTAATTTTCTTATATTATTTTTTTACCCTTTCTGAATTTTGGACTTTTGTGATTTATTTTTTTCTATATTTTTGGCCTTTAAGTCATTGTTTTTCATTATTTATTCTTGCTTCTGTGAATCATTTTATAATTTATCTTATATTACTCTTTACCTTTTGTGGATTCGGTCCTTTGGTGATTTATTCTTTCTATTTTTTGGCCCTTTGCAGTTTTTAGGCTGATATGACACAGAAGTTTCAAAGGGTATTGTGAGCACCTGAATTGACCAGGAGATGGTAACATGAGGAAAAATCGTAATCAAAAACCGAAAGCCAGGTCAGAGCCTGAAAGACCAACAGGAAGGCAGCCAAAACCAATGGGCAAAATGAGGAGCAAAATCAAAGATGAAAAAGAGTACAAAAACTGAAAATGATACCTTACACTGGGCCTACTTTGAAAACAAAACTAACTGATGCTAAAATGATGTTTTTCACATCGTTTGCTGTTGGTACAGCACTGGTCACCATCAGGTTCCATTCGATCGAAATCTTTGTCATTTACTACCTCCACGAAAAAATGAGATTGAAAACTTCTTTTTTCCATTACTACAAATAATTTTGGGTAAGGAACATAGATAATAAATAAATACCATTTCTGGGTGGAGTATTCCTTTAAATAATCCGAGAGCCTGTATTATTTTCTCTCAAAGTTAAAAATTGAATGTACTGTACAAATGTGACAAAGCTTGGACCTCTATAAGACATTACTTGCAAACTAGTGCCCTGCAGAAAGTTCACCCTAACTGATATCTTACATTGGAGCATAAAAGAATTAAAATGACATCAAATTACACTTTCAAAATCTTCCTTTAAACCATAAAGTATTGGACCAGAATGGAATGGACATGAGCTGCCTGTACTGAGCACACACCGTACATAATAAGCCTCCTCTAACACAAGCAGCTACATTAATTGGGGTTCAAGACCTTAGCCAATTTCTTAATATTCCTGGACAAGACAGTAATTAATTTCTATTGAATTCTGCTCTTTCTCTTCAAACACAGCTTAGCCTCTATATTAAGCAATACAGTCATTTAATCACTTGAAAGTCAACGCACATTTTTGTCCACACACACATACTAATAACAGAGGAGATCATTTCTGTATTTCTACCAGAATATCATCTTTAAAAATTAAAAGGGAAAGTATTAGGCAAATTATTAAGAGGAGAGACATGTTTGATAAAACAAAAATCAATTGGGCACCATTTACACAAAACTACCCTGGGAATGAAATACTGGAACCTCTCTGAAACTTTATTGATTTCAGCATTGAAAGGCAAAATGCTGAGTCGCATATTTGCTCAAGATATTACTCTGGGGGTCCCACACAGAAAACAATTTTTCATATACAGTTTACTAAGAGGCACACCAGAGGCCTATCCTGACCTTTAATCAAGCTTTAGGCATAACACATCTGCGGGTATTTGACACAGAGTCAGGAAGGAGAGGATAAGCGTGTCTCTGCTCCTGCTGTTATTTCAAACAAATTACTCTAAAACTAGAGGTAGAGTGGCCTCCATTACTTTTTAAATTAATTACTCTGAAACGGGAGCCATAGTGGTCAGTATTGACAGGAGATTTCATTATTAACATTTGAATTATGAAGCATTACTCAGCATTAGATTAATATTTCAGGTCATTATGGGCTTGTTACTTGCCAGCATAAGCAAAAAAACAGTTTGGCGAGCTTTAGAGGAATTTCCTTCACTCTGAATAACAATGAATAAGGATAATCAGTCTTCTAAAAGTTTTAGATGAAAGAAGACTGTGGCCCAAGATTCAACACATATTATTTAATTTATAAAAGTTAAAAAAATGAATACATAAAGAAAGAGGATATTTAAGCACATATCTAGACAGTTTTGATTCACACTTTTATTCAAACCTAATATTCAATCTCATAGTTTAGAAATAAAAATAAATAACGAAAAAATACTTTCCAAATGCCTATTATTTCGGGTAGTAAAACACACACAATATGTCTATCTATATATCTGTTCTCTAAATATTCTCTTTTTGTGTGGGTCCCAGGCAGTCACTCTCTCTTTATACTAAAACACTGTACTGCCGACATCGAACCACAGTTTTAAATTTTCAAATTCAGCCTTTGCCTCAGAGCTTCCGCTCTTTTTAAGGGATCCACAGTTACCTATCATCTATCTACCTACCTAAGCGTTTTTCCATCTTAATGACTGCAGAACCCAGTGCTCTTACCGCGATGAAAATGAGATTACGTGAATGTCAGGTTTCTCCAGCATCTCAGTTCTGTTGTAGATTATTATTTTATTTCCCTTTGGTTTACGTACTGTGAAAAATCTATCAGGGCAGAATGCAATAAACAAGGCTCTCCACTGTAGTTAGATGTCAAAAAAATAATTGATATATAGGAATCAATACATCATTGAGATTTGTGCTTCAAATGGCTGTAAAGGCATGCTTACTCCACTTTTGCTATATTTTCACTTAGATTAAGCTAACACACATGTAAAAATATGTGGCTTTTATTAGAAAAATCATTTAACATTAATGGTAAATGCCACAGTGCCTTCAGAAAGTTTTCAGACCCCTTCACTTTTTACATATTTCGTTATGCTGCAGCCTTGTTCTAAAATCCCCATCAAACAACACTAACTACCCCAGAATGACAACCCCCCAAAATTTAGAAATTTTTATGAATGTTTTAAAATTGAACAACAGAAATATCACACTGACACAAGTATTTAGACCCTTTAGCCAGTATTTGGTTGAAATGCCTTTGGCAGCACTGACAAGCTTTGCCCACCTGGATTTAGGGATTTTCTGACATTCTCCTTTGCAGATCCTTTCAAGCTCTGTCAGGATAGATGGAAACTGTCGGTGGACAGCTGTTTTCAGGCCTCCCCAGAGATGTCTGATTGGGTTTATGTCTGAGCTCCTCCTTGGCCACTCAAAGAAATTCCCAGAGTTGTCCCTAAGCCACTAGTGTGTTATCTTTGCTTTGTGCCTATGCTCTTTGTTCTCTTAAAACTCGAACATATAGCCAAATCTGAGGTCCTAAGCACTCTGGAGTAGGTTTTAGTAAGGACAGCTTTGTTCAGCTTACTCTCTACCTTGACTAGTCTTCCAGCTCCTGCTGCTAAAAAACAACCCTTCAGCATGATGCTGTAGCCACAATGCTTCACCACTGGAAAGATATTGGGAGATGAGCGATGCCTGGTTTCCTCCAGACATGATCTAATCCTGGTTTCATCAGACCATAGAATCTTGTTTCTAACAGTCTGAGAGTCATTGTGGCTCCTTTTTGCAAACTCCAAGTTGGCTTCATGGTGTCTTTTACTGAAGAGAGGCTTGTTTTTGCCCACTCTGTCATACAGCCCAGATTGGTGAAATGTTGCAGTGATGACTGTCCTAGATGTTTCTCCCATCTTCACACAGATTCTCTGGAGCTAGGTCAGAATTTGCAATAGGTTTTTGGTCACTTTTTGACCAAAGTGACAAAAACTGTGACTTTTGGCCCTTTTCCAGCAATTGCATTTTGGTCTAGTGCCGAGAATAAGAAATAGGGAGGCCATCATGCTCTTAGGAATCTTTGATGCTGTATAAAACGTTTGTAGCCTTTCCTAGATCTGTGCCACAACATAAGCCTATCTTCAAACTCTTACAATGCAGCTACTAGATGTCAGTGTTCTGAACGCAGATGGAATGACAACAGTTAAGAAGAAGCTCACTCACTTTGTGATTTTTACAATTAGACTAGAGGTATTTGTACTGATAATATGCTGTCATCCTGTATTTTAAATGTTTTTTTTTGACCAATAAGTTGAATTAGAAACTTAAATCCAATGTTTAGTTCCATTATGTTGTATGTGTATGTTTCTTTTTTGAAGATCTGTGGAATATTTACACAGTTAGTTATGGGTTTCCATCCACTATGTCTTGCTATATTTAAATTTACAAGTCACTTATGCCAAGTTCTTGTTCATGGATTTTAGTTCCTCATTTAACACACATTTGTTTCAGTTTTTGACACTGTCACACACGTGCGATTGGGAGGCAGGTAAAGGGCCTAATTAATAGTGGTACCATGCCAGACCAGGGGGTGATGAGCTGCACTGACTTTCTCTCTCAATCCTCTGTAGACCATCCACGGGAAATCCTGCTTGTGTCTGGTGCCATTGTCGACATTATTTCTGGCACAGGCATGATCGATGATGTCACTTCCGGTTTTGGTCCTGATGATGTCACTTCCTGTCTCAGCCTTTAAAGCCACCATTTTCTCATCCTAAAATCAGTTCTGTTTTGGACTCTGATCTGTGAACAACTCAATCATATGACAACACATTTACTCATTCACATAAATATGGATAAGGATGCATCTCACTTTCTAAAGAAACAAAAACCAGATGACAACACTGTTCTGTTTTATTGTTATTTAAAAAGACAGAACACATTTCTGCTTATACAACTAAAGGACGTCATGGTTCAGGGTCAAAACATCCTAGGAAAGTTGGAAGCCATCTGATGACATCTTCTTCTGATAGAAAGCTTCAGCTACAAGTAAGTGATTGAGAGTATCAGTGTGTAAATGCATTTAATAAAGAATCTTCTGGGATAACAATGAGTTCCAGGAAAGGCTGGATGGCAACCAATCAAGACTGGTGACTCTGGGAAGACAGGTGACTTCCAGGAAAGACTGACATGGGTGAGTGAGGCTAGCAACCTCACTTGCAGGTCTCCCAATAGGACACCAGCAAAGCCACAGAGTGGAATAATGAGCTATACCCCCATAGTCTTCCAATGGGTGGGGAGGATGAGAGACTCAACACAGCCACAGCAAACTTATGAACAATAAGATGGTTCACCCAAACTACACTCACAAGGGAAGTTTTAGAGGTAAAGTGTCATTGCAGGATGATATGCAAAAAAGCAAAAGGACTTGAGATACATCAGTCTAGGACCAAATGTGCAAGTTTGGAGAAACAAATGCAGCAAACAGTGAAGACACTTGGTGAGATGCAAGAGGATTCCGGTCAGGAAGCACCCACAGTATAGGAGTTCTCTCAGCAGTCATTTCACCCTCAAGCCACAGGAGGATGCTAATAACGCCACCCCAGGCACCCAACTTGTTCAAGAAAAAGTGAATTGATCCACAGCAAATGATAGCACAGAATAGAACCAACTAGATCAGGACCTTGGTAGAATTATAGAAGCCATTTTAACAAGCATGGTTGAGTTGACAATTGACATGATAACAACAATCGTCTTCAAAATGGCCATTGAACACATTGGCATAGAGGAGAAGAAGGGAACAAGCAGAACATCTGGAAGAGAGCTGAAAAGGAGGGAGAGAGAGAGATCTTTCATCTGAGAAAGAAAATCAACACTCTCACTAAGCATTTCAAAAATGCAAGTAGTGATGAAAAGGAGGGCATTAAAGATCTGAGTGGCAGACATAGGGAGCAACTGTGCAGACACAGAAAGGCAGAAAGGTCTTGGAAATGGAAGAAAGAGAAGGAGGTGACACAGGCTCAGTTCATAAATCACCATATAGGCTCACTGAAACACTGCTTAAGGAAGCAAGATACAGAAGACTGGCCAACCCCTAATGAAGTAGTGGAGGAATTCCTCAGAGAGAGTCACAATGACACTTTTTAGGGATTAGGCTTTAGATACAAATAAAAAGGTTAGCCAAGGAAAGTGTAAAGTGTATAAGAGGTGGCCAATGCTACTTTTCAGGCTATGGAAACTGCCGCAGAAGATATGGATGAAAGGTATTATCTCACAGTCGTGGAAAATATCCAAAGGTATTTCATACCAAAGGAAAAGGGCTCCGCTGAGATTGATAAGTTCCAGGCCATCTCCCTATTGAGTGTCGAAGGCAAACTCTTCTCTGTCCTGGCTAAATGATAACACCTACAGAGTAATGAACAAATAAGTTGATACATCAGTACAGAAGGGAAGCATTACAGGCTTCTTGGGGTGATTAGAACACAGAGGTTTCCTCCACCAGCTGATCCAGGAGGCCAAGGAAAGCAAAAACAATTTAACAGTAATCTGGATTGATTTGGACAATGCGTAGGGATCAATATCCCACAACCATATGAGGATAGCTTTGGAGTACTATCATATCCCTTTACAAATCAGAAGAATGATCAGCAGTTGCTTACGTGGATTTTTAAGTTATGATTCAGGGCAGCCCATTTTACAACTCAGTGGCAGAACCTGTAGAAGGGAATCATAACTAGCTGCACTGTTTCCCCTATTTTATCCATTATTGGAGTAGCCGCAGAAAAGGCACCCAGAGGGTTAAGAATGGAGCCTGGAATTCGCCAACCTCCAATCAGAGGCTTTACAGGTGACCTGACTATAACAACTCCATCTCATGTACAAGCAACATGGATTCTGAAGGCACTTAGCAACATTGAAATATGGACA
The DNA here is from genome assembly GCF_900747795.2 of Erpetoichthys calabaricus. Lineage (NCBI taxonomy): Eukaryota > Metazoa > Chordata > Cladistia > Polypteriformes > Polypteridae > Erpetoichthys > Erpetoichthys calabaricus. The sequence goes on from NC_041396.2 coordinate 229,551,922, forward strand.
AGAATAAAGTTCAAGCCCAGAAGAATTTCAAACCTCAAGAAGAATGGTAATTAGAAATGGGAAAGTGACCAGCATGTTCCAGTTCCAAATTGGGGGCATACCATCCAATTGAGAAAAAAAACAATAAAATGCCTAGCGAAGTGGTACAACACCTCTCTCACTGATAAAAGTAACATATCCAATATAGAGGAACAGGCAGATGAATGGCTGAGAAAGAACCTAACCAGGAAAGTTCAAGGCCTGGCTGTTCCAGGATGGTCTGTTACCTAGGCTCATATGGCTGCCACGGATTAACCTATGTCATCAGTGGGAGGTGTCAAGAGGCATGTGAACAATCATCTCTGCAGTTAGCTTGGAATTCCACCAAGCTTCATGTCTACCTCCTCTTCAACAAGATCTGGGAAGAGGAACAAGTGCCGTCAGATTGAAAAGAAGGATACATCATCAAACATCCAAAGAACGGTGACCTCAACAATTGCACCAACCACAGAGGAATCACCCTTCTGTCCATACCTGCATAGGTGCTAAACTGTTATTTTGAATAGGATGATATGACACTCAACTACGTGACTAGCAAGCTGATTTTCACGAGGATATATCCTGCATGGACCCAGATAGCAACGCTGCGCATCATTGTTGAGCAGTCAATGGAATGTAACTCTTCCCTGTATGTCAACTTTGATGATAATGGGGAGGCCTTCAATAGTGTGGATGGGGAGACCCTCTGGAAACTCCTCCAGCATTATTGTGCACCACTCAAGCTTGCCAACATCATCAGGAACTCATACGAAATGCAAAATAGTTCATCAAGGACAATTGACAGAGACGTTCGAAATGAAGACAGGTGTCAGACAAGGCTTTTTGATGTCACCTTTCCTCTTCCTGCATGCAGTTGATTGGATTATGAAGAGAGCAATGGCACAGAGAAGGAACGGGATCCAATGGACACCTTGGGCACAGCTGGATGACCTTGACTATGCTGACAACTTGGCCCTACTGTCAAACACAGCAGCAGATGCAGGAAAAGACAAACAGCATGGCAGTCGCCTCTGCTCAGATTGGGCTCAACATACACAAAGGAAAGAGTAAAATCCTCAAAGAGAACACGAACAGCTCTAATCCAATTATGTTGGAGGGTAAGGCATTAGAGGAGGTGGAAACCTTTACCTATCTGGGCAGTGTTACCAACAAGCAAGTTGGAACGGATGCTGATGTCAAAGCTAGGGTCGGCAAGACAAGAGCTGCATTTCTGCAACTAGAGAACATTTGGAGTTCCAAGGAACTGTCAATTCACACCATACTCAGGCCAATCAACACCAATGTCAAGACAGTCCTACTTTATGGAGCAGAAACTTGGAGAACAACTGGGACAATATTCAAGAAAGTGTAAGTTTTCATCAACTACTGCCTAAGGAAGATCGTCCAGATACGATGGCCTGACACCATCAGCAATGATGACCTAAGGAGGAAGACAAACCAGCTTTCTGCAGAAGATGAGATAAGGAAGAGAAGATGGGGCTGGATTGAACATATTCTCTGCAAACCTGCAACCAACATCACCAGGCAAGCCCTAAGGTGGAATCTTCAAGGGAAAAGGAAAAACGAAATCAGCAAAGAAACATCTGGAGCTGTGACCTTGAGGCAGATATCAAGAAAATGGGACTCACTTAAAACAAGTTGGAGAAGACAGGCCAAGACAGAGATGTCTGGTGATCCCTTATTGATGGCCTATGCCCCAGGAACAGTAGCAGGTGAAAGTGAAGTGAAGTTCACATCAGTAGGGCCATATATTAGGTCTGGTTAGTTACAACTCTGTCTATCATCAGTGGTAGAGAAATTCAAGGTGGCGAAGAGCAGGTTCATGATGATTTTCAGAGATTCCAGTAATGAACATGGTAGAGGTGCTGGTATCACCATAAGGTAAGTGGGCAATTGACACAGCAGTGGGGCAGGCAGAAAGCATGCTGAAGTTGAAGAATATCATCGGTAAGCCAGGCACAGGGAGATAAGCACTCGGTATCATCCATTTCCAACAATGGGAGAAAGCAGACCTAAAATAGAGGAGAGATGTAATCCATGCCGAGGTTCAACACTTGGAGGGGGAAAGGCAATGGTCCAGGGCTGTGGAACTTGAATTACAAGCAGCGTGGACAAAGTGCAACCAACCATAGAGGAAGGTGACATTGCCTGAACTATGGAGGCTGGAGCCCTTTCGCATTTCTTTCCTGCTCTGATCAGTTTATGACACCCTTCCAATACAGCAAATCTTCATAGATGGGGAGTGAGGACCTGTTGTTCAAGTTACGTGGTAGGAGAGGCACGCTGTCGCACATACTGACTACACTTACTCGGGGAAGATATAGCTGACACCAGGATAAGGTCACTGAGCACTGGCAAACATCTTAGAGCAGGAAAGAAGGAAAAAGTAACAAATGCACTGGAGACCTGTCTCATCCATCTAGTTCATCAGGGAATGGGAGAAGCCACACCTCCCCAAGATAACCAAGAAGTGTCTCAATCATGAGGTTAGACATGGGTAGGAATTTTTTTTTTTCATAGTTTGTCCAGACAACCCCGAGGCCTGACATAGTCATATGTCCTGAGAAGGTGAACAGGATTATCCTGATTGAACTAATGGTCTCATGGGATGACGATTGCCAAGAGGCCTCAGAATGGAAAGTCATCAAGTACAAAGACCTGATCCAAGAATACAGGAACCAAAGGTGGCAGGCCTGGTTATTCCTTATCAAGTTAGCTGAAGGGGTTAATTGGCAGAATCTGTGTGGAAAATGCTCACAGCTGTGTGAATAGTGGGCAGAGAGAAGAACACAGCTGTTCATAGAATGGGGGAAGAAGGGGAAAGAGCCTCTTGCTGGCTTTGAAACATGCGAAAGAGTTCAGATGGAAGCCAGGAGAAGATGGGCAGTGTCTGGCCAACACTGCTAACCTGGCAACTGGAGGATGTAATGGTTCAGGGTCAAAACATCCAAGAAAAGTGAGATGCCATCTGATGACATTTTGTTCTGGCAGAAAGCTTCAGCCATTATGTGCAAATGTACTTAATAATGCCTGCCTCATTTCATTTATTATTTTTTGTTTTTTTATAGTAATATTTGCACCATGTTAACTTCAGATTGTATAAAATTACTAAAAGACATATACAATAGCTGATCTTTTATGTGAGTCATTTTTAATTAGCAAATCAAAGGAAGACTCAAATCTTCAGATTAAGCGCACCTGTTGTTTACAAATACAACTAACGGGATGCTGAGTTGGGAAAAACTGAAGTACCTTGCTGAATGAGATGGTAATTATCTAAGGTATACAAGAAACTCATGCTGTTTAATAATGGAAATGTGTAAACTTTCTAAGCATTATGCTTTGTAGCACTAGAAAGTATAATTTCTTTTAGTTTGCAAAAAAAATAGGGAATGTATTATTAGTGTGAACTGTGTAGTCACTCATTTTGGAATTTTGACTTCAAAGCAAACGACCACTGTTCTAACTAAAGAATCATCTACCAAGGCCTGGTCTGACTTTGCATTGTAGCCAACCATGCTCCCGCAGCGGTTTTGCTTTCATTTGGGGTACTTACTGCTAGGGTTTTGTTTTCTTCTCTTCCATTATAGAATGGCCAGATCTTTATTGTAATATTGATGGAGAGATATTGACAGGATCTATTTTGTTAATCAATGGAAAATCCTAAAGGTCCACAGATGCATCCTGTAGACCTACAATGGTGGAAGGCGGATGTTTCGAGGTAAGGTAGTTACTCACAAAACATGGCTCCAAAGAGTGGTGACGTGTTGCATGTTGATTAGGACATGTGAGAGGCATCACACTGAGACTGGTACCCCAGCCAGTGTTGTACCAGGATCCTTACCCTGCTGGGACACAAGTGTAATGGAAGGACAGAGGAAGACAGGTTCTTTAAGGCATTGTCTCCTCCAGAATACGGAATGGCAACATCCCTGAGTGGTAGTATCTTTACGGAATCCCACAGGGCATGTTGGGTGCTGTAGTTCTTTACACCAGCCCTGTTGGGTTCCACGGGTGCTGCCTTGAGGTGCCACAGCGATTGGTACTACTGTGTGTGGTTTCAGCATTACCTGGAAATACTCCCAAGCCACGGTCTCGGGACACTGGAATTACTCCCGAGTTTTACATAAAAGGAGCTGTTTGCCTCAACACAGGGAGTCAGAGTTCAAGTATAGTTTGTTGTGAGGGAAACGCTTCATTGTGAAAGAGTTTTCCATAATAAAAAACACTTTGTTCCTTGCAGCACCCCCTGAGGACAACAGACATGAAAGTAAGAATTGCATTGTACTCAGTACATGTCATAATCATGACCCTATAAACTTACTGTAGTATATAACCTATAAATATCCATTTTTCTGTAGACAACAATATTGTCCATTCAGCATTTTGAAATTTCACTATCTGAAAACATACCTTGTAAAACCATTCTTAACTGTCAAAGGATTTCTAGAGTCTGAAGTGCCACGAAGATGGTATGGCACAGGGGATGGAATCTCTTGGATAAAGAGAATCCACACTAGAGTACACCTATGCATACATCTGTTGACAACAGATAATGAAGAGTATGGCCTATTAGGCCGGGTTTATACTTAAAGTGAAGCGACACATGCGCCTGTGGATGCTACTGCTATGCAAACATTGTACTGTTTATACTTTACGTAAACCTGGAAGATTCCACCAGGTGGCAGTGCAAGATATCATCACGGTGAGAACAGGTTCGGCTTCGCTGGGTTGTGAATTGCCTGAAACACCCATTAAATTCCGATGACACCTTCCCACAATATCTCTGAAAACGATGGATGTTTAATGATTAAATCCATCATTCCAGCTAGCTTTGGGCACGAGGCAGAAACAATCCCTGGATGGGGCATGAAATCATTGCAAGGTGAATACAAGCATACACACATACTAGCATCATTTTAGCATCACCAAATCCTCAATCCAGCATATCTTTGGAAGGAAACTGGATCACACTGTGGAAACCCACCAGGAAAACATGCAAACTCCAGGCAGGGAACACCAGGGATGTGACTCCCTGTGAGACAGCAGGGTTACCGCTCTGCCACCGTGTTGCCCCCAAATATATAATTATAAACAGTGTTCATTATTTAAATTAAGTTAACGATTTATCTGTAAAATGTAATATACATAGTTTAATGAATTTCATCATAAAAGTGATAAATTATGAATCTAAGGACTCTAAATGTTGCGAAAGCTAGAATATCATTAATTAATTTCTGTGTGGCGATCTATTGTTGCTGGCCGCTGCTGTCAGTTCCATGACAAAGTCCCAGAAGCACGTAGTGATTAACAACTGGATCATCAGTTTTAAGATGATGATTATGACGGTCTACTTCAATGATAAAATAAACTACGAGATTAAGCTGGACATTTTGAGATTTAAGACGAAATTTCCACTTCAATCACAAAACACACCTTTTCACTGTGTCCCTAACTTATTTTCTCTGTGGCTCAAATATGCCACCGTACATTTTGATGCTGTTAGGAAGGGTCAAAAAAAATAATAAAACAGCACAAAAGATGGGATGTGAGACCTTTAAAATTTATCGTGTCATTATGATGGGGAATATGCGGCGCTTGAATATAAAAGCACCACGAATGCATTTGTATGTCAGCATTTTGCTTCACCACATCGAACCATTCATCAAACATCGAAGCATGCACATCAATCCCAGAGGATCCGCATAGGGGCTTTCTGTCACATGTAGATAGTAAACAGGGACTCTGACGTCACGTTCCGACTTTTAGCACACTGCGCCCCCTGACTCTGTGTTGCATTAATTTCTGAGGACGTGTTCAGATGACGTGTCAAATGAACACTGGGAAGCCATGATACATGCGCATAAGCGTTCTGAGCGTGAAGTATAAACTGGCCCTTAATGTGCAAGGAATGGCACCAGTGAGTGAAAACAAAGCCATGGAAGACAAGCAGAGAGAGAAAGTGAGAAAGCAGGCAGGCTCAAAGAGAATGTTTAGACTGAAATGAAACATCTTTTACGTCAGGGGTGGGCAAACTTTTTGGCTCAGGGGCCACATTGACTTTTAAAATTTGACAGATGGGTCGGGCCAGCACTAGATGCATACATATCAAACATAAACATGAAAAAGGCATTACAGTGTTAATATTTACATTCACTTTTAGTGGGAACAGTGTTGTTGATCACTCTTTTTTGCCAGTGCATCGAAGTCTGGTGTTAGTTTTGTTGTGGCAATTCTCAGAACAGATCTCTGGTGTTCATCACTCAACTGGGATCTGTGGGGTGCTTTGTTGGTGTTCATCACACTAAAAGTCTGTTCACACACAAACGTAGAGCCAAACACCACCAGCATCCTCTGTGCCATCTTCTGGATGTTTGGAAATTTGGCTGCGCTTAATGAAACATAAAACTTATTCAGTTTAAGAGAGTTGAACTTCTCCTTTAAGACGGTGTCACATTGGAGATCAGTCAGTACCAACTGCAACTCCTGTGGTGCCATTTCAGGGTCTTGTGTAAAGGGACATGACACCAGCTGAAGTGACTTGTAAATTTTTCCAAAATCAGAGAACCGACGGCAGAATTCTCCATGCAGGTTGTCCAGTGATTTCCTGTATTTTTTCACAAGTCGAGAGGCCTCTTTCAGCATAGCCAGTGTGGGGAAATGAGCGAATGAGTTGTTTGACATTTGCTTTGAGAATAAAGCTAGCTTGGTTTTGAAGGCTGTGACGTTTGTGTACATTTCATGCACAAACTGGTCTTTCCCTTGTAGCTTCACGTTCAGCTCATTCATGTGTGTCAGTATGTCCACAGCAAAAGCTAAATCACAAAGCCAATCTGTGTCACTCAGCTCAGGAAAATCGTCATCTTTCTCAAGTAGCTCCAAAAATGAGATAATCTCCTGTTTGAGCTCCCACACTCGTTGGCATACTTCCCCAAACTTAACCAGCGGACATTGGAGTGGTAAAGCAAGTCCTGGTGATCAGCGTCAATTTCTTCAAGAAACTTAATAAACTGATGATGCTGAAGTCCCCTCGCTCGAATAAAGTTAACGAGTTTTACAACTGGCTTCACTACGTAGTCAAGCTGCAATATGGATTTACACAGTGCTTCCTGGTGGATTAGGCAGTGTAAGAAAATTACCTCCTGCTCAGGGTTGTCCTCCTTCACCCTCTCCTGGATTCTTTTGAGCAACCTGATGTTTTTTCCATTCAGATTTGGCGATCCATCTGTGGCAACGTTGGAGAGTGTACTCCAAGGTAGCTTGTGCCTTTTGTTGACCCCCGACATGCTGTCATACAAGTCCTCTCCCCGCGGGATTCCATGGCCAAAAACTCCTCCGTTATCTCAAAATTGTCATTAATCCCTCTGATAAAAATTAAAAGCTGAGCAGTGTCTTTTATGTCATTACTTTTGTCCGTGCCAAGGAAAATAATGTAAATGACTCCGCTTTTTTGTTTAGCTTGCTAGCTAAGACTTCGTCAATTAGCTCAATACGGCGAGTCACTGTCCTGAGTGATAAGCTAATTTTTTAAAATTTGTTCTTGCTCTCAGGACACAAGATACCTGCTGTCTCTACCATGCACTCTTTGAGAAACTCCCCTTCGGAGAAAAACTTGCTGGTCTTCGCTAATTTGAATGCCAGCACATAACTTTCGTTCTTGATTCTTGGATGGCAGTTTTGCGGATAAAGGTGTTTTGCTGAGCCTGCAAACTAGCTGCCAGCCTCTGAGCGGTAGCCATCCGTTCTTGCGTTGACTGATTGTTAGCGTAATTAACATGCTTGGTGGAAAAGTGACGGCTGATGTTGTATTCCTTTAAAACCGCAACGGTTTCTTGGCAAAAACGACATACATTGACTGGACTTCAGTGAAAAAGTATTTAGTTGTTCATTCCTTATTAAACACTCTGCACTCACTGTTGACTTTTCTGTTCTTTGGCCCACTCATTGTTGCAGATGGGTTCAAAGCAGTAGCAGAGTAATAACAAAGATTAGCCCAGGCTCCGCAAAATCAAGTCAATGTATCACTGCGCCTAATGCAGCACCTGGTGGAACCCCAGGCATTACAGGACAAGGTCAAATGAATGCAGTCATAATTATGATATGATTTGATTTGGGCAATTCTGTACCAATCTCGGCGGGCCAGATTAAAAAGATCAATGGGCCGGATGTGGCCCACGGGCCGTAGTTTGCCCACCCCTGTTTTAGGTACTACTGTAATAAGAATCTGACAGCAACAGAAAATACTTTCTTTGCACAAAATGAAAACGTGCATATTGCCATCGCCATATCTGTCTGATTGTCCATTTGTCTGTCCGGCAAGAAATAACTCAACTCATAGTAGACAGATTTTTGTTGAAATTTGGCACTCTTTGGCATTCTTTCAGAAAATTTGCTAAGAACGTTCAAAGGAAACATAAAGCAAGATATAGAAACAAAGTTGCTTAACCTGACACTGCTTGAGTTGTAAAAATAATATCCATATATGCAATACATAAAAATATTGCTTTATAAATAATAAATACCCAAGGTTAGTTTCCATCTTAGAAAAGCATACCGTAAAATAAAGATTATTTACCGGTTTATTTTAAGGTAGAGTGAGCTGAAAGACGTAGATACAAAATAAACAATACTATATTTTTTTGGATTTACTTTATTAATCCCCAAGAGAAATTGTCTTTTCACATGACCTTTGGTGGTCAGAGTGCAGGGTCAGCCATTGTACAATGCCCCTGGAGCAATTTTCAAATTAAGGGTCTTGCTCAGCAGCCCAGGGGAGTAGGATCCCCTCTGGCAGTAACAGGATTTGAACTGGCACCCTTCCAGACACCAGCGCAAATCCTTAGCCAACACCTTGCCCTGAGCCATCACTGCAATAAGTTCAATATTTGTAAATAAGCAGTAATAGAATAATAAATAAAACTTGTATATTAAATAAATCAATTAAGTGCACAAATTTTTATATATAAAATGTGCCTTAGGGGATTAAACTGTTAAATTATTTAAGAGTTTAATTATTAAAATTCAATTAGTTTAATTTACTTGAACCCATTATATGAGTTTTGTTTACTTTAGTTTGCTATTTTGAATATTATTATGATTTATTTTCATGAATGTTGAAGACACCCCAACACCTTTTTATAGGGATTTGTTATATAATATATGAAGCTCCTTCTGCAATAGCAATATCTGTCTGTCTGTCTGTCTGAAACAACTTGGCACTCCTGTGGACCAACTTTGTTGAAATGTGTCACACCTATTCTTTGAAATTTCAAAATCCATCCATCCATTTTCCAACCCGCTGAATCCGAACACAGGGTAAAATTTCAAAATCTCCTATTGAAAATATTGCTGAATCTGCAAACTTGTCTATATTAAAAAAGAGAACTGCTATGTGTGACTCCAACTTCAAGTTAGTTAACTGTTTCAGTTTTACTGTGACAGCAGTTACACCAACTTGTATATTTTTTTTCTTTATCAACTCCGATAGCTAGTACTGATAGCAAACAGATCCCCAATAAAAGTTAATGAAACATCGGCACACAGTGTGCACAGGTAGGAACTAGATGTCACAAGCTGCTTGCTGGGGAGATCATGTGGCCCTATGGACTACATGGATGCTAGCTAGTACAACTCTCCTGGGAGTTAAAGTTTTATCTCCCATAGATAAAATTACTAAACCACAATTTACTAACACTTCACTGGTGTATCCAGTGATGTCATCTGATAGGTGGTCTCCCTCTGACATTGCAAGCCCATAGGAAAAGAAACCAGATCGAGCTGAGGCCTCACCTGAAGAAAAAATGGTGAACTCCTCTATACTGGCCATGTTCGCTGTCTTGAAGATGTTTGTTACATGTTACGGCTGAATTTAAGAGTAGAGCCTGCTGTTATTCAACAGGATATCAATGAGGTTAAAGAGGAAAAGAAAAGATATCCAAGGAGCAAGGCACGTTGATAAACAAAGTGACTTCTCACAACGGCAAAATACAATCACTAGAGTGTCTGGTCTCATTCCTCTCCATTAAACTAATTGAGCTGGAAGACTGAAACTGGAGAAACAATATTCATATTAATGATCTCAAAGCAAATGTTTAAGGCAGTGATGCCATTTAGTTTTTGAAAGGGCAGTGGCATTTTCCCTTCCTCGAACATAGAGAATTTTCTCCAGTAATTGAATATTGTCAGAGAATATACTCCTCTTTTCTCACCTGAGGTCCCTGATTTTGATATTTTCAACCAGACCATTTTCAGGGTGGCAAGGAAGGCCACAAGTCTGTCTTATAGGGCCCAACATATTTATTTGTATCCTGATTTAAGCTATGTTACTGCTTAAGTTACTCCAGCAAATAAAGTGTGCTTATGCAAGTTGTTCAGTGGATCGTGGCACACAATCTTTGATGACTGGAAACTAGCCGATTAGGCTATTGACAGCTTTCAAGTCAACAGAACTTTTGTTCTGTCAGCTGGGCTTGTATTCGTTTTGTTCCTGCAAGAGCATTATTTCAAAGAGCAGTGAGGATCACTAACAACGTGGAATTTTTTTTTAACGAGGCTGATGCATAATTATTAAATTGGTTGGTGTCTGCCAAAACTTTCTTCCTTAATATTGTTAACTAATTTGAGGTTAATGTCTTTTTTCGTTTTCATAAACTTTTTTGGAGGTCAGTGACTTTTTACTGTGTTCCTCTGATGGCTGCCTAATGTGTGTCTCTAAAACATTGAGGGCTAAGTGCTGTGGCTTTCTGGTGCCATCCAGATGCAATGTTCCCCTCCTCTGGTTTACTGCTTTTGTTCAGTTATGGACCTATATTTCTGTATATTGTTATTTTCGTTGATGCATAGGGGTTGGCTTGGGAGGGTGTGCTGTATTGTATGGTTTGGATTTTGATTCTTCCTACTTTTATTGGGCTGGTTTGGGGTGGGTGAAGTTGCCCTGTGACTATGTCTTTATTTACGTTTTTTACTTGCCTGGCACTCCGAGAGGGATGCCAATGCTGTGGCATTCATTCCTCATCATTTTCCTTTTGTGTGAATTATCTTTAAATATTTAGTTTTGATGTTTTCCTCTTACTTTCATGGCTAACTTTAAAATATTGCCTTTGAATATCTGGGGCTTTGAGTCAAACTTCAGGAGGGTCATTATGCTCGATTATCTGTGGTGTAGGATGGCTGATTTAGCATTATTATATTATTATTAACAAGCCTACAGGTGGTCGATATGGATAAACTTATTAATAAGTGCTACTCTGTTGTGTCAGTATCGGCCATCTCCCAGAAACAAGGTGTGGTGATTCTTTTATGTTGCACGTTTCAAGTGATTTCTTTGAGATCGACTTATCTGTAGTACTAGGGTGTTGTACCGTGTTAGCCATTATGAATGTAGAGAAAAGCCAAGCAAAATGACACCTTTTATTGGCTAACTAAAAAGATTACAATATGCAAGCTTTCGAGGCAACTCAGGCCCCTTCTTCAGGCAAGATGTAATCAGATCGACTTATGATAAGCTTTGTCAGTTATGTTGTATATCAGTTGAGTTTGCTCAAAAGAAAATCACTTTCTACTCTCTATATCTCCACACGCTCTATCAATTATCATTCCTTCAGTACATTATTAATCAAATTCTGCCTTTAACATGGGCTTTGACGTGAATGACTGTATGAATCGCTCCTCGATAAATTCCTACTCCTGCTTTAACAGCACATTCCTCATTCAACTACAGCAGGTTATTATGCAAAATTGTATCAGACATGCAGGTTAGGTGGATTGGCGATTCTAAATTGGCCCTAGTGTGTGCTTGGCGTGTGGGTGTGTTTGTGTGTGTCCTGCGGTGGGTTGGCACCCTGCCCGGGATTGGTTCCTGCCTTGTGCCCTGTGTTGGCTGGGATTGGCTCCAGCAGAACCCCGTGACCCTGTGTTCGGATTCAGCGGGTTGGAAAATGGATGGATGGATGGATGTATCAGCTTTCAACCTGAGCGACTCATTCCGTTTGCTTAATCTCTCTGCTAAATCTTTCTCCTTTTACTCCCCTTGCCATTATTCATACTCAAGTATTGACTACATTTTTATTTCGTAAGCTCTATCAGTTTCATTGATTGATTTTAAATTGGAAATAGCCTCACCACCTGATCAAAGAGCATCCAAATTTCTCTGCCAAATCATTTTCCTCATGGACCCCACTGGTGGTTTAACACATCCTTACTTTGCGACACCGAGTCCTTTGCCAAACTGTCAGCAATGTTAGATTACTTTTTGACCATAAACTCCGAAATCTGTCAATGATTCTGCATAGGTCTGACTGGCTGTAAAAAGTGCGATTAGCAACTTCACGACTGTGTTTGCTGTGAACCAAGTGTGTATGCATTGACATAAATAAATGAATCTGAACAGCATATCTCAGCATAGGAAGATTCATGCCGCCATGTGGATTGTAAGTTTCCATAAAAATAAATCAGTTTCTTGCACTACCAATCCCCAACAAATTAATCATTTCTTTGCATGTGTTCTATTCTGAGCTTTTTCTTGAGATTTCTAAATAATCTGCATAGCTCTCTTTGTGTTTTTTCTCTTCCCAAATTGTCTGTTGAGGATGCAGCTATGCTGGATTGTCCAATCTCATTGACTGAACCAACAGAGGCCTTTGACTCAATGAATTATGGGCACTCTCTGGTCCCTAATTATTTGTACCCAAAGGTAATTTCTGGAAGCATCTGACCCTACCTTATCTGCAAATATTAAACTTGTCAATTTCCATATCTAAATTGAACCCTTCAATGAATCCTGACTTCCTTACTCACCCTGCTTTTAAAACAGGGCAAAGATCCAGAACATTCTTCCAGCTATCGACCCATTTCATTGATTAATTCGGATGCAAATCTGTTAGCTAAACTTCTTGCAAAGTGATTACAGTCAGTCATTCACATGTTAATTCACCCTGATCAGACAGGCATCATTTGCTCCCTGTCAAGCTGCTGATAATGCGTGTCTCCTCTTGTACATACTTGGTGTAAACACCATCTTTATGTAGTCCGGCAGCTTTATTGACACTGAAAAGGCCTTTAATTGCATGTGTTTGAATTCCCTATGGCAGGTTATGAGATCAGTGGAATTTGGCAAAGCTTTCATTAATATGAATTAAACATGGTTTTCTTTGCCAATGGCTATTATTCTTACAAATTCAACATATCTTGCCTCTTTCAGATGTTTAAAGGTACCAGGGCAGAGATGCCTTGTCTCTCCTCATTCTGTGGAGTCTCTGGCCATTGCCCTTTGCTCTCACCCCAATTATTGCTTATAGTTCCTCTCATAAAATATAAAATATATTTAAAGCAAAGCTCTTTCTGAACTCCCACGCATGTTTAAAGTGTTTAAATCCTTTGAAAGGTTTTGTTAATTGGGCAAAAGACTACATTTTCTGATTAAATGGGCAAAGCTCCTTAGTCTCCATCAATTCTTGTGACTAGCTCTATTAAATATTTGGGTGTTGACATTTTCCCTATAATACCAAATACCATAATCTTTATTGTTAGCAGTGTTAAAAGTTCACTGACTACATGGTCATCTCTTGTCTTTCTCTTCCAGGCTGGTCACTGTTAAAATGAATGTACTATTTTGCTTTCATTTCATAAGTGCTATGCTGCTTCTCCCCCTCCAAATATATTTTGGTTGGACATTAGATCCTTGATCTCTAACGTTTTATGGAGTATAAAGAGACCATCTGTTAAGTTTCTACCCAAGTTTGTGAAAAGAGAAAAGGTGGTTACCCAGTTTTGAATTGTACCATTGGGCTTCTGTTTTGTACTCATTTTGAACCTGGATCATCTCTTTTGTTAAATACCCCTTTCTGGTTTGCAACTGAATCCAGTACAGCTGCTCCTAGACCTCTTTCTCTTCTCCCTTCACAGCAATAAAACTAAAATCTTGTTCTACCACGAGACCTATATGTTGCAAAAGTGATGAAGGGTTAAAAAACATTCAGATTACTGCCTCTGATGGCTTTCGCACACACCTTGCTTGTGTAAGGTGTCCATCCCACTTCATTTCCTTTATGGCCTTTCAGATCTTGGTGACATTAACAATGATGTTGGGCACCGGATAGTCTAGTCACTGAGGTCTTTTACTTACAGCTAAGGTTTGTTCTCAAAGCTTGCAATGTTTCCCAATCTTCCACTCTTTCCTCCCATCCTCTTCACAACTTCTGTAAATGTCTATCCTCTACCTTATGACCTCTGGCATCTCTATATGCTTATCTGTGCAAGGCCTCATATTGACCTTTACCATCACTCTCTGTTGGCCAGTGGGACCTCTCCTTAACACGCCCACATTCATGGAAATCTATTTTTAGTAGTATTTTATTTTCATCTAACAATCCCAATATTCAAAACATTCAATTTAAGATCATTCATTGCAGTTGTTTATTTCCCCTAAGGCATTTCACCACTCATCTCTATTATCTCCTCTACCAGATGAACATCCCACATACTTTTAGCATACATTTTGGGACGGCCAAAAGTCCAGGCTTTGTGGTTGTCTATTACTAAATTTCCCTTGACTGTTTTTCACATTAACTTCCCTTTCCTTTCCTCTCTTTTATGCAGCAGAGTTTTTTCTTTCTTTAGGCACAGTATCTCCAAAGATGTCCCTCACTTGAAATCTGTGGTTTCTATCTCCTTTGCATCATGGCAAGCCTCATTTTTCAATCTTAAACTCCTAGAACTCTTGGCGGCAGTGATCAATGGGTCATCCGCTTCATATATTACAAAACAGCATGCTCTAGTGGAACTTCTGCAGAGCTGGGAGGCCAGTGGTTGCTGTTGTTCTCATCTTCCCACTTCTTAAATCCTGTCTCAGTGGGGTCTGAGACTATAATTTACTATCTTGGTGTCCATGATCAGTCCCTTTTATAAAGATTGCCTTTCACTGATGTTATTTCCTAACATTTACCATAACTGGTGTCACACACGAGCGTTTAGGAGGCAGTCAAAAAGCCTAAAGGTGAGTGAAATATCGCGAGACAAAGGGTTGTCACATGGTACTTACCCAAATCTCTTAATCTCTCAACAGGAAAACCGATGAGAAGTACACATCACACTTCCGGGTTCCCAAAATGGCCGCCGCTATGTCACTTCCGGCACTGGACATGCATGCATGCATGCATGCATTAGAGATAGATAGATAGATAGATAGATAGATAGATAGATAGATAGATAGATAGATAGATAGATAGATAGATAGATAGATAGATAGATAGATAGATAGATAGATAGATAGATAGATAGATAGATAGATACTTTATTAATCCCAAGGGGAAATTCACATACTCTAGCAGCAGCATACTGATACAAAAACAATATTAAATTAAAGAGTAATAAAAATGCAGGTATAACAGACAATAACTTTGAATAATGTTAATGTTTACCCCCCCGGGTGGAATTGAAGAGTCACATAGTTTGGGGGAGGAACGATCTCCTCAGTCTGTCAATGGAGCAGGACAGTGACAGCAGTCTGTCGCTGAAGCTGCTCTTCTGTCTGGAGATGACACTGTTTAGTGGATGCTGTGGATTCTCCATGATTGACAGGAGCCTGCTGAGGGCCAGTCGCTCCGCCACAGATGTCAAACTGTCCAGCTCAATGCCTACAATACAGCCTGCCTTCCTCACCAGTGTGTCCAGGCGTGAGGTGTCCTTCTTCTTAATGCTGCCTCCCCAGCACACCACGGCGTAGAAGAGGGTACTCGCCACAACCGTCTGATAGAACATCTGCATTTCTTCCGGCCACTTCTGATGACATCACTTCCGGTTTTCTGTTAAGATGATGTCGTTTCTGTCTCTCCGTTTCGACGCCACATCTTGCCAACCATTTCCTGTCTCCATTTTATTTACTGTATAAAAATGCCATTTTGTTCACTGTAATTCATCATCTGCTTAAAATACTTTTGCTTTTGATCACGTTTCTTTTGGTTTTTTTTTGTCTGGTGGACAATATACGGGGACCGTCCCCAAAACTTCTTTTTGAAGAAGCTTCTTTTTATTTGCAAAGAAGGTTTTCCACACTGGATAGTCCCATTTCATGAAAGTTATTACAGTCAGACATGCTCAAGCAAAGAAGGAATTAATTACAAAAGTTTTTGCAACTAGCCATTGAAAATTGTCTCTGTGTATAAGTATGGTGTTTGTGAGTGAGAGTGGTCCTACATGAAACCCTTTTGGCATCCAGTAGTTTGAAAATTTAACTTTCCATTAAAAGCAACATTTTGTATCAAGTCCACAGAATGCGTCCACAGTGTATAGAGTCTACCTGTAAAACACTTACAGTCACTGAAAACATTTTAAGCTGAATTCAGGAGGGGAGCAATTAAATTGGCCATGTTGCTTCCCTTAGTTATTATCCTTTATTTTTCCTTTAAAGATGTATACAAAACCTTTTTATACATAATATTCTCCACTCAAATATCAGAAACTCTATAAAATATTGTGGCATATGCAATACAAGGATTTATATTCTTTTCATGCGGTAACCAGGAAATACTGTAAATTAAACCGTGATGTACCAACCTGCAAAAACATCTCAACTTTCAAAAACTGGATTCAGACAGAAGTTTTGCAATTGTCCCTCCCTTAAAATATACCAGATAAATAAATAAATAAATAAATAAATAAATAATTTGCAAATAACTTTTTTGGACTGGGATATTGCCTACAAAAAAAATGGGAGCGGTTATTTCTGGGAGATTATAGATGACGTGTAGGGGTCAGGAATGACACACTGATCTCATAGAGATGTTGTGATGACTGCTGTCATTTACACATATTTATAGGTGGGGGCGACAAAAGTCTGGGTGGGCAATACCTACCTCAGCTCCCCTTTAGCACTAGCACTCAAATTCGATCAATTTAGCGCAAGCACTAACTACTGCACCACCATGTCACTGCCACCGGTGAGAAGTCACTAAGGGCTCCACTTCTCTCCATTACATATCCTCACAAATAGCCACAAACCCGGGGTCTCAGAGGCGGGGTGCCCGCCTGCCTCACTGTGCATTGTCAGAGTCGCCTTTCACATTAGCAGAGAAGGCAAAATGAAAAAGCAGCCTGTGCTCAGTGGAGTGGAAAGACGTTTTAAGCAGGAGACGCTGCCAACTGAGGAATAAAGCATGGCGTCATCACAACACTGACTGTCTTTAATGCAGCAAAGTCAATGAAACATTGGGGGGGGGCATGAATGTTTCATATCCAGGTTGGTTGTAACTCATTCAACCATTGATTGAAAACGACAAAGTGGGAAATAATTTGCCCCTTTAATGTTTCAGTCATCACAGTCTTAAGCTCACACATTTTCGGCAGCAGCACTTACTATGTGATTAAAATTGCAGATGACTGCAAAAGAAGAATGCTAAAACCTGCACCTCTACCACACAACACAATAAGCAAGCATGTTGGCATGCATCTTCATCCAGTGTGCATTTAAATGGCTAATGGATTGACTACAAGAGGGAAGGCAAAATCCTCACTTTCCTTTCCTTCGGTATCGATGCTTGTTCATGCATTTTCTTCTACTTGCAGCAAGATTGGCCTCCATGCCAGTACTTGTCCACATTTCAATCAATACAAGAAACTTTTTACATTTTATATGGTGCCTTACAATAAGAATATTGCATTTCTGATGTGATGCATAATTGTGTCTGAGTAGTAATATTTTACATTTCTTGAACTATATTTTCAGATTTTGATGACAGGTGATGAATTACAGTTTAATGTTCATTCGTTGAATTATACTGTAATTTAACATTGTAGTGGACAGACAAATATTGATTTAGCATGAACAGAACACAACATCTGAACAACTCAAAATACAAATAGAGGTCAGACTGGAATGGTACTTTAAAAATCCCCTGCAATTGTGACAAGGGCTGGCATTACGTCAAACTTTGGTCCAAATATATGCTTGCCAGTACCCACAGGGTGAAGCAGTCTGACCTTGGATCTCACCCTGCTGTTGACTGCTCCTGTGTCTGACAACTTCAGACATTAATGGAACAAGTTCATTTTTCTATTAAAATGTGCTGTGAAATAAATATAATCCTGTCAGACAGTCTGTCCGGTGACTGTAAATAATTTGTTATAAATGTGATGCGCAACACAGTTATCTGATCAAACTGCTTACTTTAGTAGACAATAGGCTAAAAAAATGAAATACAAAAAGGGGACAGTCCTAGAGGCGATTTGGCAAAAAAAAAGTACAGCCTCCATGTGTGTGACATTTCACATCAGTCAAGCTACCTCAGAACAAGACTCATCTGCTGTGTCAACAAAAAGCTGAGTCATTTAAGCACACAGCGGCCAGCTGCACCCAAATGAGGTGGACAGCAAAGTCAAAGACGTCCTAACAGGAGAATAATGATGGGCGCTGCAGAATGCACTGCCTAACGCACAAAACACTCGCTGGCCATAAAAGATTAGCTCACAATGCACTCTGCAAAACACGTAGTGACACACATATGTTGTACAAAATCAGCAGCATCTTCTTTAGGACTGCTAACCGTAAATTTGCCTCATTAAGCTGTGCACTGATTTCCAAAATGCCATCAAGATTCACTTCTTCTGACTCATCTTCCTTTAAAATAAGACACGTCAACCACTTTTAGCGAAGAAGAAAAGCTTTTGTCGTAAAAAAAGGATGAATATTTGCATATAACTGAAGTGAAATTGAACCTGCCCTGTAAATGATTAACTTTTTAGGTAAAGATATTTTATTTTTATATTTTATAGGGCAAATAACATTTTAGCAAGGCAGTAAACAAAATCCCTTTAAAAAAATGACATAATTGTGTCAATCCCCTCCAGCCACCAGTCGTCACCCATCATTACGCGTGTATTCTTGTGTTCACTCATCAACTCTCCTCGCCTAGGATTTTTTTCCCTCTTTGCTCCACTTCACCTATCTGGCAGGTGTCATCCATAATGTTCATCAACAACATTTCATAGTACTTATAGTTTTGTTAAATGTTACTTGATGTTCAGACTTTGGCTGATTCTGTGTTAGTTATCAGTCATATTGTATTATATTGTGCTATCAACTCATTTGTAAAAAATATTTTCTAAGCATAGCCATGCTCTTTGTCAAATCAAGTTTATTTCTCATCATAATTTAACTCGATATGAAAGTGAAAAAAGGACTTGACTGCCAAACAAGCCAAACAGAAATTAAACAAAACAACAAAAGAAGACAACAAAGTAAGCAAACATAACATTTTTCAACTTGCTTAATGCAATTCACAGTCATGGATAGCTGGAGATAATTTGGCAGCACCGAATACAGGGTGGTTACCACAATGGGCAAAAGGCACCAGTCCATAACGTGGCCACCCTCATATACACACCCACAGTGGCAACAAAGTATGTGTAAAAGTAACTGGGCATGTGACTCTGCATGGATTAGAGTTTAACTCTTATTGCCTCACCTTACTATACAGTCAATGCAACAGACACATTTACATCACAGCAACACAGTTATTATTTGTCAAAGTAAATTGTTAATCATGCATATTAGCTGTCAATGAAACTAAATGTTACTGAATGTGGAAAATATTAAGTCTTTCACTTTGGAAATAATTATTTTCAACTCACAATAAAAATATGTAACATAACATTTTCTAACCTGCATGGTCAAATTCAGGATTAGATGGTACCTATCCCTGCTGCACCAGACAAAACCACTGCTGGACAGACCAACTGACCTAACAAATTTATTTGGGAATTTGGTAGGAAAACATTGGAGAACAAGCCAGTCAAAAACAGTGAGAATGTGCAAACTCCACTCACACAATAACTGCATTGTAATTTTTCTTAATTCTTTCATGAAGTTAATACATTTTTTTCTTACTTTTGAGTTTTTTATGCATTCTGAACATGCATGCATTTAGATATATTATTATTTAATGTATATAACTCAATATTCACAGTTAAAATTATTTACAGTTTTGTTTTTTTATTGTCCTTGACATATATTTTGTTTATCGGAGCACAAAAATTTTGAACACTGGCGGTGTGGACACAATGGCTGTTGCTTGGGGGAAGTTGCACCAATTGATGTCACTGACTGTGTAGAAGAAGGGTCGCTACATTTTTTTTTTGTTTCCTGGTTCACAAATTACTTTTCTGTTTATTGACTTTAATTCCTTTTTTTATCAATTAGGTTCAGATGAAAGACATTCTTGATTTCTGGGTTTTGAAGCCTGCATTGATTCTTTAGCTCCACTGTATTTCCTGGTCCTTCTCATTCCCATTCCCTGCTTACCACACTGTGGGAGGCAGAACACACTGGGGCATTGTGACGATGCGGGTTCAGCTCCAGGCTCCCATCCATTGTGCGGGAGTCCTTGAACCCAACACTGTCGGTAATGTTACCGATGAGCTAGACAGTGAGGCAATAACAATAGAGCAAGGGGATTGTTCAAAAGTGCAAAAGTGCTTTTATTTAATAAACAAAACAAGTGTTCAAACAAAGTGCAGCAGTGCAAAGTTCAATAAATAAATAATCCTTAAAAGAAATGTGGAGGTTTAAAAAAATACAAAAACAATCCTTTAAAACCGAGGTTAAAACACAATGCAGGAAACTGTCCTTTTAAAATCCGATGCATCCATCTTCTACTGCTGGTGGCTTCTCTGTTTCACCCAAATGGGTCCCGCAACAGAGGAGTCACCCTAGCTGCAGCTGACCTGCTCTGCCTACTTCGGCTGTTCGGTTTTGCCTTACCGATCCCTGGCTCCGGCAGGCTCCTCCAAACAGTGACTTGGGATCCCCCAACAACCAGGGCTCACAAGCTGGGGAATCCATGTCCCAAGTCCTGACTCCTGCTGCCTTCCGCGGAGAGTCATCCGCCTTCTGGTCACTCCCGTCCTTCATAAAAAAAACTTAGCGGGAGCGACCACTACTTCTACTCCTCAGGTGTTGGCCAAACACCCAAGCACCCTGCTCAGCTGCAACGCGAGCCTGCCTGCACTCACTCACTCACTCACTCACTCACTCACTCACTCACTCACTCACTCACTCACTCACTCACTCACTCACTCACTCACTCACTCACTCACTCACTCTTCTGCACCGGCTTTCTCTCTCTGTCTCCATTGCTTCCTGCAACCTTCGTTCTTTCTCTTTCCTTCTTTTTTTTGTCTTTCTTGTTCTCTTCTAACCATCTCGGGCTTCTCTATATATGCAGGGAGGACATAGCAGTTGCAGCACATTAGCCCCAGGAACAATCATGGATGTGGGTAGTCCCTCAGCTGTGCACTTAGGTGAGAAACGCCCACACCGCAGATCGCCCTGAGACCCGCTACAGCCACCACGCCCCCTCGCTAAGCCGCGAGCGTGGTGATTATTTATTTAAAAACAAACTGGCCTTTGCTGGAAGAGCTGTGGACCCATATCACCACAGGCATTCGATCTGAAATGTCAAGATGTCAGGTAATTGAAAAGGACTACTCTGGGCATCTCTCTCCTAGGAGGTTTCGTGTTGTCGACGTGCTCGCATCGTTTGTGCAATAGCGGCTAAACGACTGTCTTTCTTCGGAGGTTTCCTTTTGCCGGCATGCTCGCCTTGCTTGTGTATTAGTGGTGGGAGGAAAAGTAAATGGGATATCATTTTGCTGATGTGCTCGCCTCGCTTCTGTATTAGCTGCTAAGCCTGTATTTACCAAGCATCTCAAAGTAGGACAGCAGACCTAAATGGGTCAAAAATCTCAGAATGAGGCAAATTTGGTCCTACTCTTATGGTGAAGTCTCCTCAGGCCTACAGCAGGAGTTACTCAGGGTCTGTCACAAAGAGCTTAACGTGCCATTAAATGCTGCTGGTGTCTAAACTAGTCCTTCCCCCACAGCATCTTGGGAAGTTACTTAAATAATAAGAAAGAATCAAAAGTGCATAGAAAAGCCTTAAAAATTCTCCATGAAAGGAAACATGAAGAAATACATTTTATATAAATCTGATTAATCTGATATGATGGATTTAGAAAGTGTTCAAACCTCTTCACCTTGGGCACAATTTAATGTGTTGAAGATTTAATTTTAAATAAATAAATTTGCCATTTTCACCCATCAATCTACAGTCAATAACCCATAATGGCAATGTGAAAACATGTTTTAAGAAAGGTTTGCAAATTTATTCAAAATTAAAATCTAAAATCTCTCAGTTGTATAAGTATTCAGAACCTCTGCTGTGGCATTCCAAATTGTGGTCAGATGTATCCTGTTTGCTTTATTTTCCTTGAGATGTGTCTAGAACTTGATTGGAGTCCACCTGTATGGTATCCATTTTAGGACATGGACACCGTACACCTGTGGCAAAATGAATCGATTAAAAATAGTATACAAAAACACACACCTGTACATATAGGTTCCCACAAATCACACTGTATGCCAAGAAAAATGCCAAGCCATGAAGTTCAAGAAACTCCCTGTAGATTTCCACAATCAAATTAAGGTAAGGTGTAGATTAAGGGAGGATATAAAACCATTTCTAAAACTTTGAGAGTTTACCAGGAGCAGGGTGACCTCAATAATTGTGAAATGGGAGATGTTTGGAACCACCAGAACAGTTCTTAGAGTTTTGGTCAAACTGAGTTACCAGGAAAGAAGGGCCTTGGTCAGGGAGGTGACCAAGAACTCAATGGTTACTCTAACAGAGCGCCAGAAATCCTATGCTGAGAAGAAAGAATCAATTGGAAGAACAACCATCTTGGCAGTACTCCATCAAGAAGGTGTTTATGGTAGAGTAGCTAACTCCTGCTTGGTGTTTAACAA
This sequence comes from Erpetoichthys calabaricus, assembly GCF_900747795.2. Classification (NCBI taxonomy): domain Eukaryota; kingdom Metazoa; phylum Chordata; class Cladistia; order Polypteriformes; family Polypteridae; genus Erpetoichthys; species Erpetoichthys calabaricus. The sequence goes on from NC_041396.2 coordinate 229,574,756, forward strand.
ATCTCATTTAAAGGACGCTGAGAGCATGAGGAAAAAACATACTCTTCTCTGATGAGGCAAAAATTGAAATCTTTGGGTAGCATCCAAGTACTATGTCTCCCAAACACCAGACAGTGTTTATCACCTACCTAATAACATCTCTGGTTATGAGAAGCTGCACGATGATGGCAGCATCCTGCAATGGGGGGTGTGCTTCTCAGTGACAGGAGCAGGGACATTGGTCAGAATTAAGGGAAGGAGGAATGTAATTAAATATAGAGAGGTCCCTGAAGAAAACTTGTCCCACAGTGTGTGTGACCTCAAAATGGAGTGACAGTTCTTCTTTCAGCATGATAATGACCTGAAGTGTTCAGCCAAGACAACATGGAACGGCTTAGAGACAAGTCTTTGACTGTTCTTGAGTGGACCAGGCAAACCCTAGATGTAAACCGTATAGAATATCTGTGGAGAGACCTGAAAATGTTTGCAGACATCTCCTATCCAAACTAACAATGCATGGCATGGTTAAAGGTGGTTTTTGGAAATAAATTGCAACATCCTGACTTCTTTTTATCCAGTTTAAACAATGGGCTTACCTTTGAAAGTTTTAGGTCCCTGTCTCTCAGATGATGTCATTCTCCACTATTCCCCTGTGTGTTTGTTCCATTCATCTACTACCCTTAGGATTAGACTGACTATAAGCCCCAATCCCAGTATCATGGAGTAAACTTCCATTTTCTTCAGAGACCAGGAGCAGCTACTGTGAGGTTATGCCCCGGCACACCTGACCCTCAGTTGCCTTTAAAACAGCCAAGTGTCCAAGAATGCACCTTAGCCACCTGAGTTACGTAAGGAACAGCATGGTGCCATACATTCCATTCTGGATCTATAAATCCTCTAGCTGTCAGGAGGTGTTTCTCCCTGACTTTACTATCACTTTAGACCAAGGGTCTCTAAGGGTCTCTACGGCCCGTGATATGATTTTATCAGGCCTGTGGAAGAATAGTGCAGAAATGAACCAACTGGACTAATTTTCCAATGAGAATCCACAAAAAAACAAGGTGTGTTGATTGATTTCAAATACATTAATTAAAATTGTGTTCAAAATATATTGATATTCCATATTATGTTAATATTAGTATTATTCTCAACTTTATTTAATACTGAATCGTAATTGTATACTTGCAGTATTTCTTGTTCAGCCTCGATCGACAGTGTCAATTTGTAGCGTTGTAGGTGGCTCTGGTGCTGTGACTAATCCATCCATCCATCCATTTTCCAACCCGCTGAATCCGAACACAGGGTCACGGGGGTCTGCTGGAGCCAATCCCAGCCAACACAGGGCACAAGGCAGGAAACAATCCTGGGCCGGGTGCCAACCCACCGCAGGACACACACAAACACACCCACACACCAAGCACACACTAGGGCCAATTTAGAATCACCAATCCACCTAACCTGCATGTCTTTGGACTGTGGGAGGAAACTGGAGCGCCCGGAGGAAACCCATGCAGACACGGGGAGAACATGCAAACTCCACGCATGGAGGACCCGGGAAGCGAACCCAGGTCCCCAGATCACCCAACTGCGAGGCAGCAGAGCTACCCACTGCGCCACCGTGCCGCCCCTGTGACTAATCTTTAAATTAAATCTGGAAGTTCGTTACTAGTTGTTGCGGTTAATTGTCCATAAGAATACTTGCAGTGGTGCAGTGTAATACTCAATTTGTAATTGCATAAATTTATATTTAAAGGTGCATATTCACTTATTCACGTATCTGCTTCTGCGGAGTTTTCATGATTTTCATAATTATTTATAAATTTATTCTCTTTTTTAGTTTTAACATGGATGGGAAAAAGAAAAGTTGATCATGAATGTTGTGTGTTTAATGAAGAATGGGGCATAAAATACTTTTTCATACAATCAAAGTCAAAGGATAAAGCCGTATGTCTCATTTGTAAAGACACTGTTGCTGTGTTGAAAGAATACAATATATGCCACCACTATGAAACAAAACATGCTTCAACGTTTTCGCAATTTAAAGAAAAGGAGTGTTCAGATAAATTTGAATCATTATGTTGTTGTCTGTGTTCTCAGCAAGACTTATTTATGAAAGCAAACTCAGATAATGAAGCCTTAACCTTGGTATGCTACAAGGTTGCTTATGTTTGTGCGAAAAGAGGAAAACCATTCATCGATGGCAATATAACCAAAGAATGTATGATAGAAGCAGTGGTGAGTTATGCCAGGAAAAATTTAATCTTTTTAAAATGATAAGTCTTGCGCCAAATACTATTGCTCGTCGGGTCAAAAATATGGGAAATAGCATTATCCAGCAAGTTGTAGGCAAAGCACAATGTTTTAGTCGGTATTCTCATGCGCTGGATGAATCAATTGATGTTTGTAATATCTTGCAACTCGTAGTATTTTTTCATGGCATTGATGATGAACTTAATGCCACACAGGAATTAGCGTCACTTCACAGCATGCATGGCACTACAACAGGAGAGGATATCTTCAAAGAAATTCAAAAAACATATATATTAGATTATATTATATAGAATATAATTTGGACTGGAATCATATTCAATGTGTGACAGTTGATGGAGGAAAAAACATGTCTGGTATAAAGATGGGTTTGGTTGGACAAATCACAAAATCTTGTGAGGATGCAGGAATATCAAAACCAATGTTTCTTCACTGTGTTATCCACCAACAATCACTTTGAGGAAAATACGTTGATATGAGCTGTGTCTTGAAACCTGTTATTTTTATGGTAAATTTCATTCACTCTCATGCACTTAATCATTGCCAGTTTTGGTCTTTTCTCGAGGAATGTGATTCCGAGTATGTTTTTTTTTTTTTTTTTTTATATTTTTATTTTATTAATTTTCATTGTAATCATTCCATACAAACAGATCAATTTATAACCCAACAAAATTGAAGACAAATCAAACCCCACCCCTGAGAAGGAGAGCTTAGCTAAAGGAAAATTGCTTAAGGCTTTTTAATAAGGCAACATTAAACAAAAGAAAGGGAGAAGTAAATATCTATGTAAATAAGAGATGGAGAAGGGAGTTAAATGCGGTAATAGTTATTTCTCTTATTCTAAAATAATATTGATTAAATCCTGCCAGGTTTTGAAAAAATTTTGTACAGATCCTCTAACTGAGAATTTGATTTTTTCCAATTTCAAATAATATAAAACATCGGTTTCCCACTGACTTATAAGAGGAGAATTAAGATTCTTCCAATTTAACAAAATAAGTCTGCGTGCCAAAAGTGTAGTGAATGCAATCACCGTTTGCTTGTCCTTCTCCAATTCAAGTCCATCTGGAAGAACACCGAACACAGCTGTTAGTGGGTTAGGAGGGATTGTGACCCCAAGACTGTCTGAGAGGCACTTAAAAATTTTTGTCGAAAATGATGTTAATTTGGCGCAGGCCCAAAACATGTGACCCAGTGAGGCAGGAGCTTGGTTGCAGCGTTCGCAGGTTGGATCCTGGCCTGGAAACATTTTGGACAGTTTTAAGCGAGACAGATGAGCTCGATATATAATTTTTAGTTGAATAATTCTATGCTTTGCGCATATGGAGCTCGAGTGAATTCTCTGCTTTGCTACCTTCCACTCCTTTTCTGATATATTAAGAGATCTTCTTCCCAATGTCCTCTTGGATCTTTGAAAGGTAGGGACTCTAATAAGATTTTATATATTGCGGAAATGGTGTTTATTACCTCGAAATTGAGCAGTATTTTTTCCAGCAATGTGGAGGGTGCAAGGTGGGGGAAATCAGGCAATTTCTGTTTAACAAAATTTCTAATTTGAAGATAGTAAAAGAAATGTGTAGCTGGGAGGTTGAATTTTGAACGTAATTGTTCAAAAGATGTAAATATGTTGTCTATATAAAGATCTCTGAGCATTTTAATCCCAAAACTTTTCCAGGTATTAAAAACTGGATATACTTGCGAAGGTTGAAAGAGGTGGCTCTCTTGCAGAGGTGCCACTGATAAAAGATTTTCCATCTTAAAATGCTTTCTAATTTGGTTCCATATTCTGAGTGAGTAAAGCACAATTGGGTTATTAGTATATTTGCGATAACTTTCATTTATTGGAGAGCAGAGCAGGGAATATAAAGAAGTACTACAGGATTTTACTTCTATTGCAGACCAAGCCTGTGTATGTTCATTTATTTGTGTCCAGGTTTTTATGGCTTGTATGTTTGCTGCCCAGTAATAAAACTGAAAATTAGGTAAAGCCATGCCACCTTCTGCCTGAGGTCTTTGTAGGGTCGCTCTTCGGATGCGTGGGTGTTTTGAGTTCCAAATGAATGAGGTTATTATTGAATCTAACTGTTTAAAAAACGATTTATTGATATATATTGGAATGTTTTGAAATAAAAACAGAAGTTTAGGAAGTATATTCATCTTAACAATGTTAATTCTTCCGGCTAGAGTGAGATGAAGGGTTGACCATCTATGCAAGTCTTGCTTAATTTTTTCCATACAGACGCCAAAATTTTGTTGATAGAGAGCTTTATGTTTACTTGTGATATTTACCCCTAGGTATTTAAACTGATCTGCTATGGTAAAAGGTAGGGATTCCGAGTATGTTGACTTGATATATTATACTGCAGTTCGATGTCTTAGCTGTGGAAAGGTTCTTTCACACTTCTTTCATCTCAGGAATGAAATTGATATATTTCTTAACGAGCAAAAACATTATGAACCACTTTTATCAGATACTTAGTGGTTTTAGAAATTGGCATTTTTTGCAGATCTGGCGAACCACATGAACAATTTGAATTTAAAATTGCAGGGTGAAAATAATAACTTATTTGTGATTTATTAACTCATATCAAGGCATTCAGAGCAAAGTTGATACTTCTGGAAGGCCAGGTGAAAGATTGTAACTTTGCTCATATGCCATACTGTTTAGAATTGCATAAAAAGGGTGAAGCAGAATTTAGTTTCTTGTTTGCAAATTTTGTTATTTCAGATCTTAAACAACAATTTCAGAAGCAACTTGCTGATTTGGATGCCAATGCTAGGAAAATTAGATTTTTTTAAAATCCTTTTGACTGTGATGTTGCTTATGTCCCAAGTCAAATTCAGATGGAAATTATTGAACTTCGGGCAAATGAACATATTAAAGATAAATACAAGGAAGGAAACTTGTTTGATTTTTATAAATTTTTGAACTCTGAGCAGTTTCCAAAGTTGAAGAAATTTGCTTGTAAATTTATCTCCATTTTTGGGACAACGTAACAAACTTTTTCCCAAATGAAATACAGTATATCAAGTCAAAATACAGGGCAAATTTATCTGATGAACATTTTCTAGTTGCTACTTGTAATTAGTGTTAAAAAATTTGAACCTCAGTTTAATAAGCTTTTAAAAACACAAAAACAGATCCATCGTTCACATTAATGGTCTTATTATAATTTTGTAATTTGTGATGAAAATATGAGAATTTGCTGGTAGTGTTCGTCGTCATTAATAAGCGATAATTTAATCTCACATACACTGTAATTAGTTTATAAAATTTTGTGGTTTCAATAAAACTCATATATCTACAGTTATTTACCATTGTTTTTACTACAGCCCTCTGAAAAGTGCTGAAGTACCCAATGTGGCCCTTGTGGCGAAACATTTGGAGACCCCTGCTTTAGACAAATGGCCTGGTATTCCTGCCGACAGCTGGGTCACCTGACCTCTGGTAACCTAGGGGAGCAATGCATCCTACCAGCTACAACATCTCTCCCCATCTCTCTGTCTCGTACTCTTGTCCCCCTCCTACAGTAATTACTTTTAGAGGCATGCACCATACAAGCAGAGTATTCCCACTTACTTGTTACAAATCAGCAGTGTTTATTATTTTTTATATGAGTTCCTGAAAGGATTGAAACAATCTATGAGTAACTGGGGAGTTCAGGACTCAAGAATGATGAATTTCACATTACTTTTTCTACTTTAAAGCTTTTTAATGAAGTTGACATCATGCAGTGTTTTGCCACAATGCCATCATTTCTTTCTTATGGGTGCCACCATTCTGTCATCTCCATAATAATCTTACCCACAATTCCCCAGGTCACACTACACCTGTGACATTATAGTATGAATAAAGGTCAGCCAGGAAAGTTGCAAGGTATCTAAATTTTTGAAAAAAAAAAAACCTTTGCTATGTGCACTATTCAATTAGCCTGTTGTCTATTACTCCTGGTGTCACACACGTGCGACTAGGAAGGAGCTAAGTGGACCAAGTAGAGGTAATTACCTGCCAAGCCTGGGGGTGGCGGAGTGCACTAAACCTACCTCTGTTATCTCTGCAGGCCAAATGCAGGAAACCTCGCTGATTTAACATCACTTCTGGTCCCAGCACCCAGATAGACGTCACTTCCTGTTCAAGCCAAATGACATCACTTCCGGTTCAAGGCTTATAAAACCACCATCTTTCAAAACCTCATCAGTTCAGTCCTGGAACTCAACCTAAACACAGCAACTTTGTTTTCTTTACCCTTTTGCAGCCAGGGACAATATATGGGTGGCTGCCCCAAACCTTTATCATGTGTTGAGACTACTTCTTTCACATTGGTTAAGGAATTTAAGCTCTCATTCCCAGTTTTTGATTTTTGGTATGTGGATAGTACTAGGGTGTTGTACCGTGTTAGCCATTATGAATGTAGAGAAAAGCCAAGCAAAATGACACCTTTTATTGGCTAACTAGAAAGATTACAATATGCAAGTTTTCGAGGCAACTCAGGCCCCTTCTTCAGGCAAGATGTAATTTGACCAAAGATCAGTTTGTCTTAGGGTTTTAACTTTGGCTTCTTTTTTGATTACTTGTATTTCCCAGTCATTTCATCTCTCGTACTGTCTCTTGTCAGCCACTGCATTACTTTTTGACCCTGGTTTTCTCTTTGTTCTGGTTGTCTGTTGCAAGACTGCACCTTTTCTGTGTCGCTCTAAAGGTGTTCTTGCCCCTGTCAACCTCCTGCCATCTAGACAGTTCCTCAACCCATGTTCAGTGGAATAATCATTTTGCATAACATAAAGTTTTGTTGTGTAACATGTAATCTGCAGGGCTCTATGACTAAAAATTTCATTAAGCATGTACAATTCATTCATGATTTTTTCAATTTAAAGATTCTTACGTTTTTAAACATTTCACAATGTTTTAGAATCACAGTTTTACAGAGATCCTTGACTCATAGTATTAAATGAGTAAGTATGAAATATGAAAGTGATCACTGAAATAAAATGATTTTCAGTTTCTTTGTCAGTTTAACTATTTGAATTGTGAATTAACAAGCAAAACAAGAAAAACCACTTTGTTAAACCTCAGCATGCTTCAGGTTGGTATGCAAAGCAAAGCACAAAGCAAAAAGTTGTAAGGCGAGTTGTACTACAACAAAGGTACTCCTGACAAAAGGGCACAGGCGGGTTACTCATTTACAGCACGTCTCTGTCAGAGGAATCTGGTAATCACTATAGAAAGTGACAACATCTACTAGCTAGCTTGTATTTTTTTACCCTGGAAAAAGTAATAACCCGTACGTAGTTTGTCTTTTTTTAATACTTTATAAAAAAGTGAAATAACAGCATTTAAATTAATATAAATGGCCACTGAGTACTCCTTTAAAGAGATTAATTCAATAAACATTCTTTAATTGTCTAGCAGACTGCACAGCATACAGCTGGCTCTTACATCTCAGTCTGCATAAAAATAAAAAAATATATTTTGAGGAGGCAGTGAAGAAAGAAGCTGTCACTAAGTTGGCTTTGTTGTAGCTGTAACTGGGGTTAAGAGCAAACTCAGATCACAAATGAAACACCCAGGCGCTAAGAAAAATAGTAAGGAGGACATGGGTCACAATACCGAGAAGACATAAACCAAAAATTAAAAGTTAATAAATGTAGCCAAAAGATATTTCGGGAAGCACATTTTAGCTTCAACTGCACTAAAGAAAATATTTTTTGAAAAGGTTTACAGAATTCAGATACAGCAAGGTGATGATCATGTGGTAGACTTGAATGCTAGGAATATGACAACAGGCAGACTTCCAAAGTGCTAGGCTAATAAAAGGAGCTATTGTAGAAGCCTTAATGGAGAGACCGCATGGGCTTATTTTATTTACTTGGCCTCCACGGTCACTTGATAAATAAACTAGCTCCCAAAAAAGCACAAGGTAAAATCACAGCGCTGAAGTAAAAAATCAAAACTAAAAAAAAAGAAACACATAAAAAAGAAAACAGAAGCACTTGGAAAAATAGGTAGTAGTAGTATTTTTTTTGGTGTAAATATGTTTTATCTAACTGCCTTACCTTAAGCTTTCTTATTTCTATTTGTCTGTTTTATTTCATTCTGTCTGTTACCTGTTATTAGATGCAACTGAGAAGGCAAATTTCATGTTTCCTTGTGTAAAAATGACTAAATAAAGAAACCTAAACCTAAACCTAAACCTAGTATGAAAACATTGAGCAAAATCTAGAAATAAAAGCAAAATAGTATCAATAGCATTTGGGTAAAATGGCATTAAAATATTGCCAGATTTTTTTTTTAAACATATCAGTAAAGATGAGAATTTTCAAACTTCTCTTGAAGGAAAATTGTGACATAATACTACACATGCACCAACATCGATAGATAGATAGATAGATAGATAGATAGATAGATAGATAGATAGATAGATAGATAGATAGATAGATAGATAGATAGATAGTTTTTCTATTTGTCCTCAAAGGGGAAATGAACATACCCACTAAGCCCAAGCAGACTTATGCCCAACAAGGTGCCAAAACATCATGACAGCAATGCAGGCTTCATAATGGAATGAAAATTTCAAAAACATCTAAAGATAAAAGACTTCTTGAGAAAATGGTATCAACGAATAAGAAATGTAAAATGAAAACGCACAGAAATATGCACAAAAGGCTGTTCAGTTTGGTGCCGGATGGATCTGGTATGTTAAAGAAAACATTTTAATTTGTTAGACGCATGACAATGTCCTCTATTTTATAACATACATAAATAATATTATACAATTTGACTAATAAAATGACCTGGACAGACACCAGTCCACCACTGTCCCTTAGTACACATGGCCAATTTGGAATCATCAGTTAACAACATAAGCAACACATCTTTGAGAATATCTGAGGAAAAACAGAGTACCAAGAGAAAATTCATGTAGACAGTGCAAACTCCACAGTGGCAATGACTGAGCATATTATTCTAATTCAGGAGGTCAGATATATGGGGTGCCAGTGCCACCCACTGCACCATAGTGCCAGTCCACATTTATAAGTAGCTTACATTCCCATTCACAAATGAAAATGGATTCACTAGTTTTGCAAGTTAGCGTAAGCACACACATTTGATGGGTGAAGAAAACAAAATGTTTACTTTTGTGTTTGTGTACCTCTAAATTTGTTTAACACATAATTTGCTCAAAAAAGATGCTAAATGCAGAGGATTGATCTGTCAAGATAAAAGTCATAAATCCATTTTTCACTTGAGGGTTGGGATAAGGCCAACTTTGTGTTATGGAATAGTATCATCACTGCCAACACTGCCAGTTGTTAGCATGATGGTAGTTTTTATTACCATTAATGACTTTTTTGGGACAAAAGTGGAGCATTTATATATAAAACATTTTTTAACAGTTATCTTGGTAGGTGTTGTTGTTGTAAAGAAAACAAAAAAAATCAAAATGCTGCTGCAAGAATTATTACACAAACCAGAAAATACAAACACCTAACTCCAGTTCTCAACTTCTTACACTGGTTCCCAGTTAAGTTTACAGCTGATTTTCAAATCTTACTTTTGAATTATAAAGGCTTAAATGGCCAAGACCCTGCTATCTTATCTGAACTTATCATTACCTACAAACCAGAATGCACATTAAGATCTCAAGATGCTAACCCGCTTATGATTCCATAGATTAATGAAATAACAGTGAGGGGGATGGGTTCAAGCTTTTAGTTACAGGGCCCTGAAGTTGGGGAATGATTTGCTTGCTAATATAAGAGTTCAGTTGCAGCTTTTAAATCCAGCCTGAAAACTGACTACTTTAGTCTAGCATACCCTGACTAGAGCTGCTGATTAGTCATGCATGCTGCATTTTTGTTTATTAAGCATTTGTACAGAAATAAAACTAATATGATATTTATAAATCATTACTAACTCTCCTCTATTCTGTTTCTGTTATTGGTTTTCTTGATGTGACACTTTCTGCCACTGCTCTACTGCCAGGCTTTTCTCCTGCATGAGTAAAAGTAATCTCAGATAAAAGAAAAATTAGAATCATCAGATAGAAAGACAGCCAGCACAGATTCCACTATAGAAATCCCGGGAGTGGGTAAGCGGTCAGTTGGCCAAAGTCTCCGGATAGATAGATAGATAGATAGATAGATAGATAGATAGATAGATAGATAGATAGATAGATAGATAGATAGATAGATAGATAGATAGATAGATAGATAGATAGATAGATAGATAGATACTTTATTAATCCCCAAGGGGAGATTGACATACTCCAGCAGCAGCATACTGATGAAAACAATATTAATTAAAGAGTGATAAAAATGCAGTGCAAGGTAAAAAATGCAAGGTGGAGAGTGCAAGGCAGGCATAACAGACAATAACATGTGGAACGGTGGAACTGAAGAGTCACATCGTGTGGGGAAGGAACGATCTCCTCAGTCTGTCAGTGGAGCAGGACAGTGACTGTCTGGAGATGATACTGTTCAGTGGATTCAGTGGATTCTCCATGATTGACAGGAGCCTGCTGAGCGCCCGTCGCTCTGCCACAGATGTCAAACTGTCCAGCTCCGTGCCTACAATAGAACCTGCCTTCCTCATCAGTTTGTGCAGGCGTGAGGCGTTACTCTTCTTTATGATGCCTCCCCAACACACCACCGCGTAGAAGAGGGCACTCGCCACAACCGTCTGATAGAAAATCTGCAGCATCTTATTGCAGATGTTGAAGGATGCCAGCCTTCTAAGGAAGTATAGTCGGCTCTGTCCTCTCTTGCACAGAGCATCAGTATATCATCCAGCTGCACTCCCAGGTATATATAGGACTGCGCCCTCTGCACACAGTCATCCTCTGATCCTAAAATCCACCACCAGCTCCTTGGTTTTGCTGGTGTCCAGGTGTAGGTGGTTTGAGTCGCACCATTTAACAAAGTCCTTGATTAGGTTCCTTCTGTATATTCCTCCTCCTGCCCACTCCTGATGCAGCCCACGATAGCAGTGTCATCAGTGAACTTTTGCATGTGGCAGGACTCCGAGTTGTATTGGAAGTCCGATATATATATAGGCTGAACAGGACCAGAGAAAGCTCCAATGTCAGAACTGCAGTTCCCGAGACGCACATACTGAGGTCTGTCTGTAAGAAATTCCACGATCCATGCTACTAGGTATGAGTCTACTCCCATTTCTGTCAGCTTGTCCCTATGTAGCAGAGGTTGGATGGTGTTGAAGGCGCTAGAGAAGTCCAGAAACATAATTCTTACTGCACCACTGCCTCTGTCCAAGTGGGGAGAGGGATCGCTGTATCAAATAAATGTGACTTTATTTTTGAATTCCTCTTTTACAATTTTAATCTCCTTTGTTATCAATTGACCATAGTTCTTCAGTTAATTAATGGACAGATATTGATGATTTCCATTTATGTTTAATCAGTTTCTAAATTGTTCTCTGTGTGTTTTAACAAAAATATAATTATATATGTAGCAGCTCTGTATTTAGTAATTACAACAATCTATACTTGCATTTTAACTGAGAATTTTTCACTCACTTTATGCCTGCAAACAGTAAAGAGTGTTATAGAAAAAGCAAGTTGTATTACATTGCATTTTAGAACTGTGGCCATAATGCAGGAATTAGGAATTCCTCTCTATAATTTAGATAACATTATTCAATTTCCTTTTTTACTAAATTTCCTTTTTTACTACCTACAACAGCATTAAAAAAGTATCACTGCACAAATATACAGTAGTTAACAGTAACACTTTCTCTTCGTCATTCTCTCTTTTCTTTACAACAGCCATTGTAGCAACTAATCCACAGAAAACTGATTTTGTTTAACTATATACTACATGTTGTGCTTTTCAATATATGAAGAGAGTGCTTCACAGCATGCACTGCATCTTGAACTGAAATAAAGAAAGTTGTGACAAGAGAGTCACGTCACGCCTTGCAGCACCTGCTGTTGGGGGTAAAGGTGTGGCGCTATACAGTGCTTCTGGTCCAAACACACATACAGAAAGATTCCTCATTTGCACACGTCTTTATTACAAAGGGATCTCAAAGTGAAAAAACTTAAGAGCTCTTTGGTTTATTTTCTCTAAATGGAAAACACTAAAGAATTTGTGCACCATTTTTTCTGTTGAGTCTTTTGTTTTTTCTGAAATATCAATAAACAATAACCAGTAAATGAGTCATGAGGTGCTTCCATTGCAACTGACATGCAATGATGGATTACTTTTGTTTGAGGCACAAGATAACTTGGATTGAAATTTGGTTTCTCAGACAAGTTATTTTGGGAAATTACTACATTTTTGCTGAACTAAGCAATAATTATGGTTGACATAAAAATACATATTTGCAAAATAACATTTTCAAACAAAAAATTAAGAAACAGTGTCAGGGATTAAGAATTAGGTGAAGTCTAACCTATACCTATAGCCTTTGGGACTGAACTCCACTAAGGTGTATAGAGGTTGTAATTTAAAAAGAAAACAAACGTAACACTGTAGCCCTCTCCTTCTTCAAGGTATGCTCTGATTTCCATGGAGTTCAGAAAAAAAAATTAATGATAAAGTGCTGAGTTGAGGATCTCAGCAACAGAAACCAGGACCATTTTCTTGCCTGTGAACAAAGTACCAAATATTTCCTTTCATCTGACAAAAATCAATACTATGTTGTACATCTTGTTTTGAATGCTTACTGATGCAAATTAGTGGAGTGCAAGAAGACAAAAGAGACAAGAAGCAGGGTGAAAGGAGTTTTAACAAGGAAATATGAAAAGATGACAACACAAAACCTTAAAGTCAATATAACATGAAGGTGGTTCTCTTGATGTTATCTTTACGTTCTACTTAAGCTTTAACTAGATAAGGGTAAGCCTGATATGCCAGTTTTTTTAAATCATAAATGCTGTAATTAGATTTTTACAACTATTTGTCTAAACATGTTTTCAGTTGTCTGATCAATAAATATTTCCCGTCAGGGAATAATACAGTGTATCAAATGTCAGAAATACCAAATAAATCACTTCAGCATAACTAGATGGACGGGTGTTTAATGAAAGAACTGTTGACCAATAATAATAACAAATATAAAAGCAGTGAGACTTGTGGAAACATCAGCCCTTCATTGGACCTGGCTCCTGCCATGTGGTCAAGAAGAGAAACATTAAGATTAGCCAAGAATTCAACAATGAACAAACAACGTAGAAGACTGGAGAAAATTTAAAAAGGAAGCAAGTGGCAAGATAAACACAGAGTGAAAACCTAGGAGCTCTCTTAAATTGTGGACAATCAAAACACGTGGGTTGAGTGGCAGCATACTTGAAATAGTATGGTACTAGCAATGGATCAAGACCAGATATTGCAGTACGGTACTAAGAGTAGGTGATCCTCAGGTCTAAGTGCTGTCCCAGTGAACAGCAGCACAAGATCAGTCCCACGTTTTACGAATTGTCAGCTAGTCTTGTTTTGGCTTCATTTTGCTGAGCTAACCATTTGATCGTGTCTCACCCTCTCACAATAAATGACGTGCCGCTACATATTCCTCTTGATTTAATGGGAAAGAGCACAGAGGAAAAAGTATGTCCTCATGTAAACTTAATAAAAAATTATTGCAGTTATTACGCTACATTAGATTGGCTGTCTTTATTGTAAATATATTCACTTTGAGTGCATGAAAAGACCCAAAAATCCATATAGGGAAAGTAAGGGCAATGAGAGGTACAAGTTAGTAGAATCATACAATCTCTGAACCATAATAGCCTCTTTGTAACTCATATATGAATTATCCATCAGGTATGCGCCCTGGGGCCTTGGAACACGTGAGAAATAAGCAATGCTGGCATTTTTCTATTTCTCTGTTTACCTCACAACATACATACATGTTTACTTGTGGATTGTGTCTACCCAACTTGATGTAATGTATGAGTGACAACTCGCTTAAATCTTTGAGGGGAGCCACCCCCACTTGATACAATGTACAGTAACATTGTGCTCAAATCTCCAAGGAGGAAAGATGTAATGCATGAACAAGAATAAAATGTACAAAAACAGAACAGGCAAAAGGCCTAGGCTTTGAACAGCTACAAGTTGCGAATTCACAATCAATCATTGTATGCTATATACAGTATATATATATATATATATATATATATATATATATATATATATATATTTTTTTTTTTTTTTTCACACAACAGAACACAAGCACATGGAATAAATTACAAAGTACTGTGGAGGAGAGCAAGACTTTAGTGGCCTTTAAATCTCACTTGATGTTATTATAGACCCTGAACACAACACAATCCATCTATTAGGAAAACACATAGGGCGCCATAATCTGGGGAGTGCTGTTTATGAAAGTTAAGGGGTGCACACTCTGGACACCAAGGGGGACCCCAATCTGGTTGTCAGACATTGATCGTGGGTGCTGTTACTTGTTGGGGGCCGTTTATGAAAGTAAGAGTGTGCACATTCCATACACCATCACAAAGGGGCCTGTTTGTGGTACTGAAATGATGCATTCTCTGAACACTGAGTTGGGGGTATGCCCCTCACAAGTTGTCAAAGTCTTATAGTCTTATAATACAGACTACCCACTATGGACAACGGGTTGACGTCTGTCCAGCCAGCCTTAGGCTCTAAATGGGCTTCAGCCGACACGGGTGAACAAGCTTGTTGGACTGAATGGCCTGTTTACATTACAGCTGTTCTAATTTTTTTGAGATGACTTTACCAGTTCAAGGCAGGGTTTTAAACGACAAATCTCCATTTTGAAAGTTTAAATGACAAAATAATGGGTACAGACTATGACAAGCTGGATGGACAATGATTGATAATTGCACCTCATGAAGGAAATGGCAGGGATGGAAACTTTGTGGTTTTAGTGCAATATATGATCCATTATTTTTAAAACAAAAAGCTAGCCTGACGTGTTTGGAGCAATGGCCTAAAAATCGTTTTTCATATATATAGTTTCATTTTGAGAGCTGACTGAGATGCCTACTGTAGCAGGGCTAGGCCGAGTAAAGTAACCGAATTGTTATTGGGTTTGCATGGTTATAAAATCAGTGCCTTGTGTTTATTAAATCTTTAGTGTGTTACGAAAAGTATAAAGCTAAAAATAAAAATGGAGCAGAAAATAAAGTTGTAAGATTCTCAGGGGTAAAATGAAGGAATAGCCAAAGTGGGTCAAGCCAGAGAGTAATTATCAACCAAGAGTAGTGACAAATCACAACACCAAAATTTTAGTCAAGAAAAAAAAATAAGAACCTTGGATAAATAATGATCCTTTTTCAAAATAACAATGGACTTTTGACAAAATTAAACTGAAAATATTTTTAATGTAAAACTTGGATTCTAGCAACAGATCACTGCCATCTTGAAAAGGACACATAAAATGACATGTGATAGGCAATAGCACCATGGATAAGACACAATATTCTCACACCCAAGAAATAACATCCAAACTGACATCCTCCAGCTCTTCTCATTAATAAGACCACCTTTACTATATATCATCTATTTGTTTTTATATATTAAGATAAATAATCATTAAATATCCAGTGAAACCATATAACATGGATATCTCCTGCCATTCTTTTTTTTTGTTATTTTAATGTTTTTTTTTTTTATTTCTCAATTTTCTTTAGTGAAACTTTACAAACACATTTAATAACCAATCCAGAACTGTATCTCAAGAGTGTCTCATATCATGGGACTCTTTAGTTTTAAAGCGTTAAATTAAAGCATTTGTACTCCATTACTTATGTATGGCAAAATTCCCTGTTGTCAGTTTTATTTGTACCTGTTCCATTTTTCCAAGATGCTACACAAACAGTCTAAAATTCTCCCAAAACAATTGCTCAAATTATTATCAAGCATATCTGGGGCTTATTCCACCAAATTACTTATCAGCAAATATATACATAATCACGCCCATGCAAATGCTTGGGAGGCAGTTTAAGGGCTCTGGAGTTGGTAATCTCACACTAAATAGAGGGTTGGCGCTGTGATCTAATGCCTTCTGTTTTCTTCCCACTACAGAACTGAAGATCGACGCCATTCAACCACTGACGTCACTTCTATTGTCTGCCTTCCTGGACCCATCCCTTCCGGCCTGGAACCCATATGACCGGAAATTCAGCCATTTGATTCAGTTCAGTTTTGAGATGCAACTTGTTTTGTGTATTTTTGTGATTTATGAAGTCTTATAACTATACAGTTTGTATATATATACACAAACAAACAGTTTTTGCTCTGTTAACACCAAATAAATTAAACTTCAAGTATTAAGTTAAATCGACTTGTAACACATCTGCAATATGTAGGACTACCTGACTTTCTTTCAGGTTAGGGATTCTTTGAGATTTTTTTTTATTGCAAACAATTTCTATAGATTCATTTTCAGACCCCCTAAAAGTGAATATTTGTAAACTAATCTGGATTGGCCACCTTCATTAGCTGTGTTTTTAATTCTGTGAGCTGATGTAATTGCCATGATTTTGTTGAAGTCATTCTGTTTTTCTTTTAGTTAAATGAAAGTTAAAACACACAGATGTGTTTTTTTAAATTAATCTGACAATGTAGAAATTAAAAAAAGTCTCAGAGAGAAAACCTAATGTCACAATTGCCACTCTTATGTAAATTTAATTTTCATGGGCACTGCCATTTTGTGCACCTCTTCTTTATGAGTGTTGCCATTTCGTAAATTTATTTTATGTTTCTTTTTTCAAATTTACCATTGGAGTAATAATAGTGGTTACATTCTTTATAAAATGTATGTGATATTTTCAGAACTAACAATGAACTGAAAATGTTTAACAGAATTAGGTACTCAGCAATTTTTATTAGATAGAACCTTGACAGTGTCCAAATGTAACCTCTACTAGGAAAATGGATAACTGAAAACACTGAGGAAAGATGGGCTTTGCATTTCCCTAACTTGACATATAAATGAGTACCTTCTTATTTTATCTCTGTATTATAAAAAAATTCCTGGGAGAGAAAGACTAGGGAGACAAGATGTGATCTTCACGTGAAGATCACGGAAGACACTTAAAAGACCCGTGAGACAAAAAAGATTGGCTGCGAAACATCTCGTGGGGACCTTAAACATGAGACTTTGTGCCAAGAGATTGACCCAAGAGCATCTCGCAGGGACATAGAACATGAGATTCTTGCAAGACAATCTATACTACTTACAATCAATATCAAGTAAGACCACGGGCAGCAAAACACTCAGTCATGTAAAGGCTTTGAGCACACACAGATCCAGGGCTCTCAGTGCATATAAAGTGTATAAGGACAATACATTATAGATGTAACGTTGACAACTAAGCAAAGAAGAAAGAGCAGCGTGGAGAAAAGAGACTCAAAAGCATTGGAGAGAAAAAATTGCAAAAAAGAAAAAGAATAATCTAGGTGCAAATTCAGAAAATAAGGAAAGTAATAATAAGCCCAGAACAAGCGGAATTGATAAAAAGCATGTCCAATCAGGCTCAGAATTAAAAGACAGAGTAAAAGACAAAGTAGAACTTCATAAAGACGTTCAAAAATGTTGGCACTATACACATGCACAGCAGGTTAGAGATTATGAAAGCAGTGGAATTCAAAAGGCTCAAAAAAAACATTGGCACGATACACATGTGGAGAAAGTTAAAGAATATGAAAGTAGGAAAATTAGAAAGTATAAAAAAAAAGAAAGTAAAGATCACAGTAGTGCAAACAAACGAAAATTTTTACTCGAAAAGGGGAAAATAATCACCACAGACCAGGTGTCATTGAAAAAAAAGCAGGACAAAGCGAGGTCAGAAATAAAAGACAAAGAGTAAAAAATAAAGTAAAAGTCATAAAGAGGTTAAAAAACAAGGGGGCCAAACACATGCAGAGCAGGTTAGAGATAATGAAAACAGTGGAATTCATAAGACTGAAAAAAAACGTAGGCGCGAAACACATGCAGAGCAAGATACAGAATATGAAAGCAGAAAAAAATGAAAGTGTCAAAACAAAGAAAGTAAATATCGCATTAGCACAAACAAAGAGAAATTATTACTCAGAGAAATAACGAAAAGGCGAATAGAGATCGAATATATGGACATAGGTGATGTCAGAAGTATATAAATATTGTAAGGCTTTGAAGTTTAAGTCAGAGAATTTCAAAAATGAGGTTTATCTCACATGCATTTATTGGTTACTTTGCAAAAAAAAATTATTAACTGCTGATGATGTAGATCGTTTTGTCTGTGCTGAAATTCCAAACAGAGAAACCTATCCTGAATTATGGTACAAAGTCATTAAACACATGTCTCACAGACCTCATTTAAAAGATTCAGCATGTTGGGACTCCAAAGATTCCAAATATTGTTTTTAACAAAGTTCTGAAATAAAAGTGAAACCAATGAAAAAGTCAACAATTCAAAGAAAAAAAAAATCTTAAAAAGTGTGAATCCAGAAAACTAAACACAGGGGTTGGCGAGCAAAGCGAGCAGGGGGCTTTCCCCTAGTTTTCAATAAATACAAAAGGACATAAGAAACAGACTATACTAGAGACGTAATATTTGTCTTGAATATTAAATAACCCTATGCTACATGACAAAACCATAATGATAGATATCATTTTTTTTTAGTGATAGAGATGCTACCTTAACAAAGGAGATAGAGGATTGCCAGATGTTGCTAAGCTGGTACATGTGGAT
Source organism: Erpetoichthys calabaricus (assembly GCF_900747795.2). Taxonomy (NCBI): domain Eukaryota; kingdom Metazoa; phylum Chordata; class Cladistia; order Polypteriformes; family Polypteridae; genus Erpetoichthys; species Erpetoichthys calabaricus. Next base: position 229,593,685 of record NC_041396.2, read on the forward strand.
TCTTTCCTTTATTTGAAAGTCTGGACACTGGCTTTATATGAGCAATTATATTATATAAATCATGTTTGCAGTGATGTCATGGCACATCCCATGCATAGTAATCACACCTCATGGCACATTAGAGGAAAACCTGCAAACACACAAACAAGAAATCCAGTGACTAAAAAAATAATGATACAATAACACAAAAATAGCAATTGATATTGCACCAAAAATAATTCTAGTAAACAGAAACATAACTTATGGAATTTTAAGTTACTATGTAATCTTTACAAATTATTACAAGTATATACTTATATGAAGTGGTGATAATGAATTCATTTAAATATAAGGAAAAGGACTGATGGTAACTAACGGTTTTTCTAAACGTGGCTTAAATCTTGAGTAAATGAGGGTTGCCTCATCTTAGAGAAGCCATGAAAGTAGTCACTAAGGTTAAAATGAAGTAAATGAGTAATAAACACCCCCTTAAAAAGTGAGCAGAAACTAGTGAGAAAGCCCAAACACTCCTAATGTGAAGCAGTGATAAGATCAATGGGAAAACCCACGGGACACCCCTATTAATGAAGCGGTGTTTAGAATAATGGAAGAATCAGCATATATACAAAATTACTGGTGGCTGTAGTTGATAGGTTAAGATGACAGAATTCTGCATATTAAGAGTCAGATGACATGATGTATTAGATAAGGTAATGGTAATAGAAAAGTATAAAAGGGAATGAATTGTTTTATTGATTGCTCACTTCAAGGACTGGGACATTTGTGCATATCTATGTAAAATAAATAATTGTTATGCATTTTCATCTGACTCCATGAATGACTTCTTTGATAACAGAGGAAAGTTTTCTGTATATTGTGGCTCCGCTCAGTTAAACTTGTTACATTTATCTTGTTCAATTGTTTTTTAGCTGTCTGCGAATGCCCCATTCTGTGTGTTCGTTTATAATGGATGCCAACATTTTGGTGAGAGTAGTGGCTAAGACACTTTATGTTGCTAGGCACTGTCTGAAATGTGTCTGATTTTTGTTGAAAAGAAAACTTAGTTTTTGAGCCCTCTTCTTATATAGGATTTCTAGTTAAAAAATCTAGTTTTGTCACAGACTTTGAATTTATGTGGCTAACTCATTTAAACTTAAACAGTTCCAAGTATGTGTGGCCACATTTCTGTCATATCACTTAAATGTCAGCCATTCAACTAATCAGTTCAGTCGTTCTGGACTTGTTATGGGAAGCTCTAGACATTTATGTTTGCCATGATCTTGACTTTGTTTTAAATTTTTCCAGACTTTTCTTTTGCCTTTTAAAAATTATACCAATGTTGTTTCTGCCATTTTAGAGTCCAAGGGATTTAACGGTCAGCTCAGCTTTTCTATTTAGGATATTTTTGAAGACATGATTTCTGAAAATGTTACACTAGCACCATTAGTTGGTGCTACTTTCACTGAGAATATGCTGGAATAAACAGAGCTTTCACCAAAGTAGCTTCAACATATCTTCCTCCATTGTCCTGCATCCCCTCGTTACAATGTGATGTGGTTGCTTCATGTTCTGTCAGCTACTTCCACATAATGTGCTTTTGTCTTTCGCTGTTATAATGTGAGATGTTGCTCCACAGTCCACCATTAACCCCTTTTATTCGGTTGATTATTCTGACAGAATATTTAAGTGTATGTATGTTATTCTTTCTGTTCTCCTTTACCTTCTGTGACATGCTTTGCTTTACCTTTGGGTTCATGTCTCCTGCAATTCTTGTCACTTCATAACAAGTAATAGTCCCCTGAGAGACATTTACCTTCTTTTGCTATCTGATTTTGGTTTCACATTAAATTTCTCTGTCTTCTCATAACTTTTTAATTTCATCTTGAATTGGGTGAACATTATATCATCAATGTTCAGTGCAATGTGGATAGCGAAAGATTTATATAATACTGGCAAACCCTTCAGAATCATATCTATTATTAGGCCATCACTTTCTCTCAGAGCTGTTTCTGCCATTTCTGCTCAAATTATATAGTCTGTCACTGTCTTCTGACTGCTTTTGTAACAAAGTTAGTTCAGTATATAGTGCAATAATTCGGGACTTACTGCAACTGGTGTAACATCATCAAAAAATCTGTAAGGCTTTCCTTCCATCATCCGTCACTCTCCTCATAACTAAAGAAGAGCTTTTATCATAGAGGAACTGAATCATCATGGCATAACACTCTTCATTCTTATCTTTATCTGGGTCATTGAATAAGATGGTTTCTTTCAGGTTTAACACTTGTGGGTTTGTGAGAAATTTTGCCTCCCATACCTTGTAATTATTTTCATCTCTGTCGAAAAGTAATCTCTGCTCCTTAGGTTGTGCCTGGGCCCGTATCCTGCTGAGTTTTCCACATTTAACAGAGAAACAGAGGATGTTTTCAGAATAAAAACTGTTTTTATTCTTTACAAATCACAAACACACAGTCACACTTCTCTACTTCATGTGAGATGATGATAAAAAACCCACAATACCCAGAACAGGTCAAAGGTCACCAATAACATTTGTGTGAAAGCATACTCTTAACAACAGACAACAGACAAAATAAACATATGAAGAAGGAAGGAAATCAGACTTAGATTAGAAAAACAATTTAATGTTTTTTATTCAACAATAATATGCTACTGCATTTTACATAAGTCAACCGACAACAAAGCCGTCAGAATCTCAAAAGGGAGCAGTGGTTAATTGAAATGCTTGTACATTATGCCAGTAACTATTTTGAGTCATGTGAGCCGTATTTTGCCTTTTCATGTTTTATGGATGTTACAAATCATGTAGAATGATAAGCAGGGTGCACTGAAATATGAGGTATCTCTAAATCTAAAATTGTAAATAAAGACATGAAAGGTGACTATCATTTTATTAAGTATTCAGTTTAAAGCTCACCATGTGACCTTTAGTGGCCTGGCATGTGTTATATTATAGAAATACAATATTAGTGAGGCAAATATAAACCATCATGCAGGAAAAGAAAAAACAAATAACTTTGCCCACTCAGCTAAAGAAAAGATATACATTGTGATAATGATGAGACACAGACATCATAAAGATTTGGAGCAGCCACCCGTATATTATTCCACGGCTGCAAAATAGGTTGTAAAATTGAACAGAGATATTCACTGGTTTGAGTCCAAGACAGGACTGACTAGATGTAAGCAAGATGGCGGCTTTAAAGGTCCGTACAGGAAGTGATGCCATAATTGGGGCCGGGGCCGTAAGTGACATCATCACTGGGGGCGGAAAACGGAAGTGATGTTATCTGGCCCAGAAGTGACATCTTCAGAAGCACCAGAACCTGGTGAGATTTCCTGAGAATGGTCTGCAAGGAACTGAGAAAGACAGTCAGTGCACCCTGTCCCCCCCTGGTCTGTTGTGGTATTACAATTACTCAGGCCGTTTAGCTGCCTCCTACTTGCACATGTGTGACAACATTTTCTTCACTCTTTCCTTTTTTAAGTCACGTTTTATTAGTTTTATAAATTCTTTATCACTTTCATTGCCTTGGCTCAGTTAGCACTTTTTACATGCTCTTCAAAAACCCACTTATTCACAGAAGTCTGATTTTGAAAATGCTATGTAAACCTTATTCTGGTTACAGAAGTGAGGTTATTGGCCTCTGAGAAAAAAGATTAACAAAGGTAGATTTCTCTGTGAATAATCGAATTATGTGGCCATGCAAACCCTCAACCGGGTTAATGTTAAGGATTTTTCAGTCTGCGCATGTCTGTTGCCAGCTGTCAGTCTGCACACATGTTTGCTTTATACACACTTTCAGCAACTATGGGTAGCAGCAACCACAAAATAAATTTCCAGAGGCAAATTTTCAGGTAATTCAATTATTCCTTCTCTAGTCTGAAATAATCTGTCTCAGTATTTCAGAAATCGCTATATCTGTGTTGATAAACTAGACACACAGTGTAAACTCAGCAATACAATCTTGAGAGCAGTAGGGTAGCATGTTAAAAGTAACACGTGTTAAGTATTCTGATTTCATTTTAAAGTAATGAGTGACTTAATGCAATATGTATCAAATTTCAGTAAAAATTCCAGCGTTATTATTATTCCAGCTGCACTTGGTATAAGGCAAGAAGTACACATACTGGGGGCTCAATTGCATGACCAAGCAGAAAAGAGTGTACTGTGTGCATTCTGTTAACAGAAACTTAAATAAAGCATCAGTCTGGCTAAAAAAAAATATAAAGCAGAAGAAAATTATCATAGTCGTTACACTTATTTTATGTGTTCACGGTGACTGATGATGACGTTCAACTCCTGTTTGCGGAGTTTAATGACATCGAAGCATTTCGACAAAGGAGAACTCCAGAAGATTGCTTGCGCATGTAAAAGCAGATTATAAAGAAATCAGGTTTCTGCCTTAACCCGGTTATTCACCTCAATCCAATTATGTGTGTGCATGTAAATGCACTGATTGTTTTATACCATTAGAAATATTGAAGCATCTTAAAAAGTTACTAAAAGAAAATCAAACAAGACAGTAAAGTTTTTTCATTAAATAAAACACCCTATATATAAAATCCAATGTCTGTCTGTCTTTCTGTCTGTCCACTTTTTACGAGAGAACTACTTAATGGATTTAGATCGGGTTTTTTTCTATAATTTGCTTGAACTTTCCTGTTGATTTTATGACGTCGCTCATCACGCTAAGTATCATTAGTTCGCTTGCGGCAGCAATTTATTTGCGCTAATCTGAGACAGAGACTGCAGTCCAAGAGGAGGGGGAAGTGTGACATCAGGAGTGGAGAGCCGGGTGGGGCCCTCCTCACTCACGCGCCAGCCTCCATTTGAGTCGCTCTACCTCTGGCCACATTTTGGAGTGTACCTTGCCTTTGCTTAGCTAGAGAGACCTGTTTGTTTATTGATTTTTAAAGTCTGTCCTGTTTCACTACTACGCGGATGGAACCGGTGGAGACGGCTAGTATGCTTATATACATACTTATATTCAAGTTCATAGATTTCAAATTAACTACATTACTATGAAAAAAAGCTAGAAATGAAGGGGAACAGTAGAATCAGTACCATTAAATGAAAAACAAATTGTCATTTTTAAGTTAAAAAAGCATACCAAATGAAACAAAAATATTCTTACATCTCTGGCCAGTATAAGATCACCAGTCAAACTATGAATTTGGAAATAAGTGCAGTTCCTTTTGAAACTCCCAGTGAATTAAACCCACGTCCTTGAAGAGTAGAGACAGCTGCCCACAGAAATTGAAAAGTGTGCAATATTAACTTAACACTTTAATTTTGAATTGTAAAAGGTTCACTGTTTCAATGGAACTGTGTTCTTTTACATGTTACAGGTTTGTTCTACTACTAACTACTAAAATCAATCAAATGTCATTTTCTATTTCCCTTAGTCATGAAGGTACAAATTATATTCTTCACATCCTAATCTTTCAGCGATGCTACATTACTCATTTTTCTTCACATTGCACGATTCTTGTTCAGTGTTGTTTGCAATTTTTAAGTTATTAATATGCTTAATTGAATCCGTGAGACAGGAATGCCAGTTGCCATTGTACACATTTTGTGTACAGAAACACTGCTATGCTCTATCAAGACAGAAATGAAATATGTTTTTGTGCAAAACCTAAGGCATAAAGTTACACCATAGAGTTACAAGTAAATTAATAATTTATTTGGTGGCTTTTTGCCATTTGCAGAGCCTGATCTCTTGAGAATATAGAGCATCGATTTTCCTACATAAACACATTTTTACAGCAGCTGTTTCATATTTTTTGACATTTGTTTTGAGGAGTACTCGGTTAAAATTCACTTAGATATGCTAAAACCAGTCTTGTTAGAAGTTATGCTTATTATGGGAAATACAGAATTTGTGCAAGAGGCGAGCTGACCAATTATTTCCTGTACTGTTTTTTTTAACTACACTGTTTAAAATACTGGAATATTAAATTAAATAAAATGATATTTTTTGATATCTTTACATGAATCTGGCATCACCAAACAGAGATGTTAGTATGTGAATACAGTAGTGGCCAAAATGTTTGGCCGTGACAAAAATGTTGTGTTTTGCAAAATTTGCGGCTTTAATTTTTGTGGTAGCAAATTATATTGTTTTTCATATTATTGTGCGGAGTAATCAGATGCATACTCACTAATTGCAAACAACTTTATTAGCATAAAAAGTTAACTTTATCACTTATTTTGGCCCTGGCATAAAATGATCAGCTAAAAGTGTCCAGCAAGCACCAGGACCGTCTCCTCCTGAGCTATAGAATCGTGTTGCCACTATTACAGAGCTTGCTCAATATTGGCAGCAATAAATCATTTTTTAAGAATAAATAATTTTTTAAGCAATTAGATTCAACAATAACCTCATTCATTTGGAACTCAAAACAGCCACGTATCCGAAGAGCAACTCTTCAAAAACCTCAGGCAGAAGGTGGCATGGCTTTACCTAATTTTCAGTTTTATTACTGGGCAGCAAACATACAAGCCATAAAAACCTGGACACAAATAAATGAACATACACAGGCTTGGTCCGCAATAGAAGTAAAATCCTGTCGTACTTCTTTATACTCCCTGCTCTGCTCTCCAATAAATGAAAGTTATCGCAAATATACTAATAACCCAATTGTGCTTTACTCACTCAGAATATGGAACCAAATTAGAAAGCATTTTAAGATGGAAAATCTTTTATCGGTGGCACCTCTGCAAGAAAACCACCTCTTTCAACCCTCGCAAACATATCCAGTATTTAACATCTGGAAAAGTTTTGGGATTAAAATGCTCAGAGATCTTTATATAGACAACATATTTACATCTTTTGAACAATTACGTTCAAAATTCAACCTCCCAGCTACACATTTTTTTTACTATCTTCAAATTAGAAATTTTCTTAAACAGAAATTGCCTGATTTCCCCCACCTCGCACCCTCCAGAATGCTGGAAAAAATACTGCTCATTGCCGAGGAATTAAACACCATTTCCGCATTATATAAAATCCTATTAGAGTCCCTACCTTTCAAAGATCCAAGAGGACATTGGGAAGAAGATCTCTTAATCAATATATCAGAAAAGGAGTGGAAGGTAGCAAAGCAGAGAATTCACTCGAGTTCTATATGCGCAAAGCATAGAATTATTCAACTAAAAATTATATATCGAGCTCATCTGTCTCGCTTAAAACTGTCCAAAATGTTTCCAGGGCAAGATCCAATCTGCGAACGCTGCAACCAAGCTCCTGGCTCACTGGGTCACATGTTTTGGGCCTGCACCAAACTAACATCATTTTGGACAAAAATTTTTAAGTGCCTTTCAGACAGCCTTGGGGTCACAATCCCTCCTAACCCACTAACAGCTGTGTTCGGTGTTCTTCCAGATGGACTTGAATTGGAGAAGGACAAGCAAACGGTGATTGCATTCACTACACTTTTGGCACGCAGACTTATTTTGTTAAATTGGAAGAATCCTAACTCTCCTCTGATAAGTCAGTGGGAAACCGATGTTTTATATTATTTGAAATTGGAAAAAATCAAATTCTCAGTTAGAGGATCTGTACAAAATTTTTTCAAAACCTGGCAGGATCTGATCAATATTATTTTAGAATAAGAGAAATAACTATTACCACATTTAATTCCCTTCTCCATCTCTTATTTACATATACATTTATTTCTCCCTTTCCTTTGCTTATTGTTGCCTTATTAAAAAGCCCTAAGCAATTCTCCTTTAGCTAAGCTCTCCTTCTCAGGGGTGGGGTTTGATTTGTCTTCAATTTGTTTGGTTATAAATTGATTTATTTGTATGGAATGATTACAATAAAATTAATAAAAAAAATATTGGCAGCAGGTGGGTGTGTGTGCATCTGCATGTACAGTGAGGTGAAGACTTTTGGACAATGGCCTTGTGCCAAGAAGGGCAGCAAAGAAGCCATTTCTTTCCAAGGAAAACATCAAGGACAGACTGAAATTCTGCAGAAAGTACAAGGATTGGACAGCAGAAGGCTGATTATTATTTATTTTGGACTGTTTGGGACATCGGGGAAATCAGTTGTCTGGAGAAGGAAAAGGTCAATGCTACCATGAGACCTGTGTCATGCCAATAGCGAAGCATCCTGAGACGATCCATGTGTGGGGTTGCTTCTCATCCATGGGACTGAGCCCACTCACAATTCTGCCCAAGAACACTTCCATAAATAAAGAATGGTATCAAAACTTCCTCCAAGAGCAACTTCTCCTAACAATCCGGGTGTAATTTGGTGATAATCTGTGTATTTTCCAGCATGATGGAGCACCATGTAACAAGGCAAAAGTGATAACAAAGTGGCTCGGAGATCATAACATTGGAAGTTTTGACCCATGGCAAGGAAATTCCCCAAAACCTGTGGTCAATTCTCAAAAAGCAGGTGGACAAGGAAATTGAGATCAACTCCAAACACTAAAAAGGCAAGAATGGATCACCATCAGTCAGGGTTTGGCCCAGAAACTGATATCCAGCATGCCAGAGCGAATTGCAGAACTTATGAAGAAGAAGGGTCAACACTGTAAATATTGATTCTTTACATAAATTTGATGTATTTGCCAATAAAAACCTTTGAAACTTATGAAATGTTTATAATTGTTCTTCAGTATACGATGGAAACAAGTAAAAAAGAAATCTAAAAACGCTGAAGCAGCAAAGCAACACATTTGTGTCACTGCCAAAGCTTTTGGCCACTACTGTATGCTTTTTTCAATACTTCTCATCCCGCTCCATGCACTGTGAACCCGTCATCTTCAGACTTTAGGTCCTTCATCTTTAAATCTACAAAGACATAGCTCAAATTTAAGTGCAAGTTACTAATCAACTGTGAGGTAACGTAGATCATTTAAATGCTGCCTTCAACAACAGCTTCTTCCAAAAACCTGCCATTTGTTGTGATTTTTGAGTGTCAAGTGATTGACATTTTAAATTAAAGGCTGCTCGGGATCTCTGTTTTTCAGGTTTTGATTATCTAGCTTCTGTGATGGAGTTTTTCACGTGAATAGTCACTCAGACTAAAGACTGTTCATTATCGAGTCAATCAAAATGGATAATTAATATGTAAGATTGACAAAACAAAGTGGAGGTCAAAATTTATAACTACAATAAGCTCACTGTTTTCCAAATACAGAAAGAATTCTAAACTTATGATCTTTTGTTTATTATCAGAAGAGACACTGATCCTCTGATATTGGAGTACATGTTACTAAGATGGGGAGCTTAGAAGAACATTAGCATGTCAAGTCACAAATTGACAAATGACAAGAACTTGTAAAAAAGGATGTGCAAAAAAAATGGTAGAATTGAATTTTAATTATGTCAAATGAAGTGTTTAAACCAGAATGAATAAGTTGCAGTTACATGTTATCACAAATAAATACAGTAATAAAACAGAAGGAAATGGCATCTAAACATATGGTTCAAGGTAGCTGCGTCAATAGTCCTGACACTACTGCTTAAATTAGCTGCCTTTAGAAATAAATCCGCACATCAATTTAAATTCTCATTGCTGCAGTTTCTTTTGAGTACTGTTCTCTGTCAGCTTTCCTTCAGCCTAGAAAGATTTCATTATTGAACACAGACTTTTAGTTGTGTGGGCTAAGATCAGTCACGGTGACCAATAAGAACAAAATCCAAGTCTAAAAGAAGGAAAAATCAAATTCAAGTAAAGAAAGGTTAGGCCTGACTCATTAAATGCTACAAATTTTAAAAATGAATCTTAAATTTTAGATATATTATGGGTAAATTGGATAAAACGAGCATTACCTGATGTTACATATGTGCGCTGAGTGGGCAGCCAAAAGGTCCAATTCAGGGCATTAACTTGACAAAAAATAGTGGGTGATGAGTATTCATGCCTCTTCTCTCTCTTCCTACAGACCTGCAGAAGAACAACCAATTTTCCTCACTTCTGTCCCGTCCTGATGACATTGCATTCGTCCCGTCCTGATGACCTCACCCTACTTCCTGCTGCCTTAATATAAAACAAGCCTATTCGCTTTTTTTGTTTGTCTTTTATTGTTTTTCAGTATAAAGTTAGTATCAGTCTTTCAAGATTACTCGACAAAACCAACAATATACGGGGAGGATCCCCAAACATTTGTTTTGTTTGGTTTGACTCATTTACACCTGTTAAAGCTTACATAATCCAAAAGACCTTCTTCTGGGTAAACCTAGCATTACCCAGGTAAAAGTTGGGCGTTGTGATCTACCCCTGGGTTAAAGTATCTATCTATCTATCTATCTATCTATCTATCTATCTATCTATCTATCTATCTATCTATCTATCTATCTATCTATCTATCTATCTATCTATCTATCTATCTATCTATCTATCTATCTATCTAATTATTCAAAATTAATTTTTAACCAGTCGGGCTGGGTAAGCCTACAATTACCCAGGTAAAGTTGGAAAGTCATATTTTATTCCAGCTCAGATGTTTTGGTTAATGCAAGCTTTACCTGGGTAACGCTGGGTTTATCCAATTTTTGGGCTTTACCTGTTACAGATACATAAGTCTAAATTTCAACTTTTGCTGCTGCCCATTTGCCTTGTTGTTATACTGCGTGCAGTCAGCGAACAAGCATCACCTAAGCTCAGAACATAAGAGGTAGCACTCACAACTAAACAGAAACATAAGGTGCTCCCTTGAGGAGAATTCAGTAAGTGCTGCCAAGTTTTTTGTCTTACTAGATTCTTCATGTTCTTTCTATTACGCACACACTTGATGTATCCATCTGGAGTGTCTTGGCTGCAACTGCCATAATGCTGGCAAGAGTGGAATTCATTTTGTAGTGTACCTGAGGAGTCAGGTGCCCATGTGTTTTAATGTCTGTCTCTGTGGTATTAAGCTACAGTATAAGTAAAATGCATACATTACTTTCTGTCAATTGCATATCTAAATGATAGTCATATTCTTTCATTTAGAGCACTAAAGCAGTCCTTCGTACTGTGAATGACCTAAAGTAAAATGCTGCTGCTGGATAAAGCTGTGTGCTTCTTACTCATTATGTCTCTTCTGCTGTTCACAATGTTGATGAGAATCTCCTCCTCAAGTTCTTGAATAATTACTGACTGGGACCTGCTGTTACTGGATGTGTTCTTAACTGTCTTCCTGCATGTGTAGGTGGTGCATTAAGATTGCTGGGCCTGATTTACCTTCATGTTCTTAAAGGCTGTGAAAGAAGTCTCCCCCACACTCTCCTGCTGCCTGTCATATTTCTTCTTCTTTTTTTTTTAAAATCAGAACACACTTGGGTCCCTTAAGCAACACAAAAATTCTTTCCTTTAATTTGTCTGTGAGTAAACTGCTCACTGTGTCTGGATAAATGCCATGGTTCAGACGTATTTCTAAGAGGAGCTGCTTTCAACAATGCTGAAGTTTCCATGACTCTTTTTATAAACCACAATATGGTCATAGATAATATTAAAGGTATCATTTTTTCTTTATGACTTTTTCACATAACTTTGATTTGTAGCATAAACATTACCTGCCAATAATTTTATTTGTTCATGCTCCATTTTAAAGGTGGGCTGTCGATAGGATGTTTAAAGTGCCTGGAGTTTTGCTGAACAGTTGGCATGGGTTCAGAAGAGGGAGGTCATGTTTTATCAACAAGATGGAATTCTATAAGGAAGCAACAAAAGGATATGATCAAAGTGGAGCACATGATATTATGTATCTTGACTTTAAGAAAGCATTTAATAAGGTGCCACATGAGAGGTTGAGCATCAAACTGAAAGGAGTGGGAGTTCAGGGTGATGTTTGTAGATGGGTGCAAATTTGGCTCAGATATAGGAAGCAGAGGATTATGGTTCGAGGAACCTTATCAGAATTGATGGACGTTAAGAGTGGTGTCGGTACAAAGGCTGCTGCTATTTTAAATACCAATAAATGATTTGGATAGGAATATACATAACAAGCTGGTTAAGTCTGCAGATGATGCCAAGGTAGGTGGATTGGCAGATAATTTGGAATCCTTGAATCATTACAGAGGGACTTGGACAGCATAAGTTTGGGCAGATTTGTGGCTGATGAAATTTAATATAAGTAAATGTAAAGCATTACACATAGGAAATAAAAATGTTAAGTTTGAATACAGAATGGGGTGGTCTGAAAATCAAAAGTCCACCTTATGAGAAAGATTTAGGGGTCGTAGTGGACTCACCACAATCAGCTGCGAGACAGTGTTCAGAAGCCATTAAGAAGCCGAACAGAATGTTAGGTTATATAGCACGATGTGCAGAGTACAAGTCCAAGGAGGTTCTGCTCAAGCTTATAATGCACCGGTGAGGCTTCATCTAGAGTACTGGGTACAGGTTTGGTCTCCAGGGTATAAAAAGACATAGCAGCACTAGAAAAGGCCCAGAGAAGAGTGACTAGGCTGATTCCAGGGCTACAGGGGATGAATTATGAGGAAAGATTAAAAGAGCAGAGCCTTTACAGTTTAAGCAAAAGAAGGTTATAAAAGCAGGCATGACTGAAGTGTGTACCAGGTGGAGGAAATATTTTAAGAGCAAATTTCGCACAAACATTAGGAAATGTTTCCTAAAACAGAGAACTGTACACACTTGGAACAAGCTACCAAGTACAGTGGTAGACAAAGGACTTTTGGGACTTTCAGAACTGTTCTTGATGTTATTTTAGAAGAAATAATTGGATATGACTTGCGAGCTTTGTTGGCCTGAATGGCCAGTTTTCGTCTAGAATTTTCTAACGTGAGCTCAACTGTTATCACTGCAACTCATTTAGGTACTGCTTTTGGTGGCCAGAGATTGACTGATGAGGTCTAAATTAATATCTGATCTAAAACACAATGCCTCCAGTGTTGATTTGTCATGAGTAATTTATATCTTGTAATGGTAGCTCATCATTTAAAATACTTTAAACTCTCAAGTTAAACCACTGATTATTATTCCAAAACAGTGGTTTTGCTATAATGACACTGAAGGAACTAATTTCAGATAAATATGGCCTAAACAACACATTATATTAATTATATTAAACTAGTTGGACATTTCCCATCCAGTCTGCTTGTAGTGTGCTTTTGAATATGGAGATGGCCAAAGGGCAGTGGTTTAAGCTAAAAAGGTTATCTATCTATCTATCTATCTATCTATCTATCTATCTATCTATCTATCTATCTATCTATCTATCTATCTATCTATCTATCTATCTATCTATCTATCTATCTATCTATCTATCTATCTATCTATCTATCTATCTATCTATCTATCTATCTATCTAAATACAATTGAAAAGAAGTTTATAATCTATAGGAAATTTAAGACATATCCACACACAAGGGTGTAAGAAGCTAATAAAGAGTTGCACTGTAAAAAACGAGCAAGACAGCAGTGCGATTAATCAGCACACACGAGAAACACCTAACAAGGATGTTAAAATTGCTCAAAGGCTGCTAGAAATGAATTTTGCAAAAGCAATGGTCAAGGAATAGATGAAGTTAGGTACGATAAGGTCAAATTACATATACAGAAAATGAAACACTAAATCCTTCAAATTCATATTAATTATGAAGTCTTTATAGATGAAGAAGCTGATGATCTCCCATTAACTACAGGGACTATTAAGGTGGGTTACAGTGAACTGGAGATTTACTAATCTAATTAAATTCATTTGCTTATTATTAATAACATTTTATTTTGACATTTTCTAAGCTCCATTTTGTTTTTCTCATTTTCTTTTGGTCACTGCTGTTGTAGGGAATTGTTTCCTGGCTGTGGCCATGTTGCTTGTGGTTGTCATGTTTTTGCCATTCACATGATGACACCACCATGAATGGCCTAGAAAAGTTAACATCACGATAGTGTGGTCTGAAGGGGGCACACAGCCTGACACAGACAGACGTAGACACAAGTTCTTCATGCTCAACACAGGCTTTATTCAGTGGGACAGCACAGTACTGTACAGCACCAGCAGTACACAATAGCAGCACTTTCTCTTTCTCCGTCTCTGTATCTTCTTCTTTCTTTCTCTCTGCCCCTGTCTCTCTGCTTCAGTCTCCGATCCTCCTCCAACAAGCTTTGTTTTTTCCTTCCTGACTCTGGCTCCTGGAGCAGTGGCAGTGGGCATCTTTTATCCTGCAAACGGGAACACTTCAGGTGAGGCAGAAGCCTGACAAAGTAGGGCTCTGCAATCCCAGCAGAACCTCGTGGCAGCACCCCCAGAACTCAACAGGGTTGAGCCATCAAACTCCAACTCCCAGCATGCCCTGTGAGAATCCGTGGGGCTACTATCTAGTGATCCAGGGGAGACAGTACCCTGTGCATTCTCTCTTCCTTTAAGAAGGTGTCCTGGCCAGGCAAAGACCCTGGCTATCTGCCTCAATAGTTTAAAGGAATACTCCACCCAAAACTGATTTTTTTAGTCTGTTATTTGATTCGTGCTGTTTGTAGTGATGACCAAAAAAAAGATTAAGTACTAGTTTTTATTATGAACGAAGATCACAAAATTTCTGATACATTGAGCTTCATTAGAGACTACACTGAACACTAAAAGAATATCAAAACACCTCAGATCACTCATTTTGTGCAATCCAGAGGCCATGTATGCAGCCAACATCCTGAACAAATTCTGTTTTATGTTAAAATTATGCTGAAGAGAGAAGAGAATTCCAAAGGGATTGAGAGTTTGAATCAAAGACCCTCCTCACCACTCATTTGTTTTTAATTAAGTCAGTAAACCACCTTTATATTTGTATAGCAAATGTTTACAGAGAACCCCATCCCAATGAAATTTACAGTTATTTACTTTTTACAATTGCAGTCTAGTAAGGTTAAGCGTCTTGGTTAGGGAAACGCAATGAGTCAATGTGGATTGATGTGCCAGCCTGTGGGTTTAAAATACAATATCTAAGCCACTAGACCACACTGCCTAACTTCATTCCTTACAGAATGTCAGTGTCTGTTTTTCAGGAAGGTCTTTTTGTCTGACCTTCTGTGTTTCTTGGCAAGACAGCCTTCAAGGTGCTTCCTCTAGGCAGGGTATGCGATGTGCCCCTCTTTCACCATTCTCCCTTCTCAAAACGTCTTCCACTGTATCCCTTAGATTAGCACTACATCCCTTTCTGCCTGCTACTTGTGAAGCAAGTGGCATCACATCCTCCAGGTCCTCATTAACACACTGCATGAGTCACTATTAATCTACACAAAGTGCAACTAGAGCAATAAATCTTATTTGCCTTGAAGTGAAAAGCCAAAGTTTCTAACTGCCTTTGGTTTAAAAAGTCACTTAGGAAAATACCTCATGGAATGGTATGCATTATATTTAAATGTCATTTAGGAAATAAATGCAGAAATAAATGTGCAAGTGGAATGCCATCTGTTCATCCTTTTTCCGAACTCTCTTGTTCCTGTTTTCAGCAATCGTTTTTGAAAAGTAATTGTGGATGCAATAACAAATCCATCATGGATATAATTAGATAGGGTATGATATCTGGTTCACATTTTTAAACAATTTAAATAGATTTGTAAATGAAAGATGCAACGTGTCTTTTTTATGTTAAAGGCTGAAAATGATTAGAAAATACAGACATAGTGAACAGATTTCTGTTTTTGTTCAACTAAATCTGAGAGTGGTCAATGGCGTGTGGTGTGTGCATACAATTTAGAAATAATACCACCCCCCCTGCATTTTTGTGCACTGCAGTCACTAGATTTTGCAGAGAATGGTATATTAAAACTATATTATGAACAGCAGACCTGCAGGTGAGAACACCCTGTACACAAGAGATAGCAGAGGAGAAAGGACAGGCTCATTCAAGTTAACAGGAAGGCTACAAGAACTCCAATAACAGCTCATTACAACATTTGCTTATCAGAACACCATCAAACAAAAGCACAATGCATTATACACTAAAGAAAGTGGGCTGTAGCTGCAGAGGACCAGACAAGACCCACCTATCGTCAGCTAAAGCCGATGTCACATTGTGTGACTTCTAGTTGTAAGATATGTCAGGTCTGATGACCGAAGTTGCTGATCCCGTCTCTAGATCATGTCAGTTATACAACAGAATATTGCTGGCTGTGTCTAATTTAGCAACTGTATGTTTGCCCCTTTTTTGACAGCCAATAGCGTGCTGCATGACAGAGCAGGTACTGTAGACAGGGATAATAGATGCCTAAAGCTAAGCCACAACCTCAACCCCCTCTTTTTTCTTTTTATTCATTCTGTCATGGTACATAAAATATGAGACATCCTTCCATCCATTTTCCAACCTGCTATATTCCTAACTACAGGGTCACAGGGGTCTGCTGGAGCCAATCCCAGCCAACACAGGGCACAAGGCAGGAACCAATCCCGGGCAGGGTGCCAACCCACCGCAGGACACACACACAAACACACCCACACACCAAGCACACACTAGGGCCAATTTAGAATCGCCAATCCACCTAACCTGCATGTCTTTGGACTGTGGGAGGAAACCGGAGCGCCCGGAGGAAACCCACGCAGACACGGGGAGAACATGCAAACTCCACGCAGGGAGGACCCGGGAAGCGAACCCAGGTCCCCAGGTCTCCCAACTGCGAGGCAGCAGCGCTACTCACTGTGCCACCGTGCCGCCAAAATATGAGACATCAGACAGATGAAAATCTCTTCTGTTTATGAGATCCAAAACACATGTGTTCTTTATTCTTTGTCACTGCATTAGATGCATCATACTTCCAGATGACAATTGATTGGTTGTACGCTGTCATGCACACAGAGCCCAACCCTACGGCTAAAGATAAAACCAAACCTAGTTTTTATCGGAGCGAGGTGCAGACTAGTTGGAGCCATTCATTGGGTATTAGGCCATTAGATTTGGATCATCAAAATGTTATTGCTGAAGAACATGGGAAAATGTTGCCTGGTCTGATTTGCCTGATCTCCATTTCTGTTGTTACACACATATTGTGGTGTTTGAATTTGACATACAGTATACAGAATTAATACATGTGTATATCCTTGTATCAAGGGTACAGAATGGTGGTGGTAGTATAATGGTGTAGAGAATATTGCATATCAGGAGAATCTCAGTTATTGGACTTACTCTGGACTCTGGACCCCTAGAGGTCACAGTGAAGGAGAGAATTAAAACAAAACTGAGCACCATTAGGAACAATGCTGCACATCCTCTCTCTCTGACACACTAACACTGAGAACTTTCAGCCAACATATCATTCAGCCAAAGTATGTCAAGAAACGCTACTGGGAATCCTTCATACCAATAGTGATACATCTGCATAATGCTTGACTGGGATTGTGATAACCGAGTCAGAACTTTTCTTTCATTTAAATTTTCTTACTTTTTGCTCATTCTGGGGTGTGTTCAGACCATAGTCTGTCTATCTATCTATCTATCTATCTATCTATCTATCTATCTATCTATCTATCTATCTATCTATCTATCTATCTATCTATCTATCTATCTATCTATCTATCTATCTATCTATCTATCTATCTATCTATCTATCTATCTATCTATCTATCTATCTATCTATCTATAAGAGCTTCTGTAAAAAGCCAAATAGCCCCTGGGGACAAATAAATCTATAAGACCTCTTAATGTCAACTGAGCATGATCTGAATGCCATAGCATATTTCTTCATTGTTGCTGATCATGTGTAGTGCTTTATGGCCACAGTCTAATATTTTTCTAATGGATACTTCTGGCAGAATAATGTGTCATTTTACAAAGTGCACTTCATCCAAGCTCCATGAACATAACAGCTTATTCCAATGAGCGCCTTTTGGGGTGAAGTGGAACATTCCCCATCAAGACGTTTTCTGTGAACAGATATTGGTTTTTACATTGTAGTCTTTTTTCATACTATATGTACTTCCTTGTGGTTATTCCATTAATCTAACTGTAACGTTAGTGAACTTTGAGAATTTAGAGGCAAATGGTCTCATTCTTAGACTGGCAGTTAGCCTATAGGGTCAAAATAAGATGCCTTGTTGGTAATGATGTGACATAATTTGGGCCCAATCACAGCGTTTCAGTCATTTTGTGTAACAATTCAACTTTCAGGACAGATGTGAGGCAGGATGTTTGTTAAACTTGAAAGTAACAAATTGCATTCTTCTCATATAATTTAGCCCACTGCTCATTTAAAGTTTCCTTCACAGCAAAGTGCTTTCATGAGTTCCAAAGAGCCACATATACAGTATATCATTCATAAAATGGGGCATGCCAAGGATGTGATGTCTTGCAGAGAGCCTAGCTCATGTGTGTCTCTGAGCGCAGTCAGAGCTTTCACTATGCCTCAGGCAAAGCATCAGTTTTCACTATCTGCTCAGTATGGCGAAAACTCAATGCACAAAAGCAAGTCTAGGACAAAGTAACAGAAGTTGAAGAGTCTGTGTCTTTTACTTGTCAGCCAAAACTTAAACATCCACAGATGGCATTACCAGCTTGGCCTTGGCATAAAGGCATTATTATGCTGTTAGCAATTCCACACAGCTAACTAAATACCTCTTTCCACCTTCATACTCAGACACTTTTAATTGTGTTCACTGAAACTAACACATCTCAAGCAAAATAGCTTGATAGATATCCCACCCAAGCATGACGCACATTTTCAGTAAAAAGTATTTTTAAGGTTTAACCAATTATGACAACAGCATTGTCATTGCTCAGTATCTACTGTACTTTATGAAGGAAATTTGCAAAGCACAGAAAACAGAATGATATATGTGACTTTTTGATATGTTCAAAAAGTTGGAGCAGACAGCACTTACTTTTTTGCTAGTCTTAACTTTAGCATAACTTTATGTTGCATTAAACTCAAACTGAAGAACAGTCTTCTATGTGTCACCCATTCCCCATATCACTTCTTTATATTCATCAGTAAAAGCCAACATTTCAAAGTAATTTAAAATGTCTGAGGGTAGTGAAGCATGCATTTGAAAGATTGTATTATTCAGAAAAAAAATAAGAAACTCATAAAGTTTTCTCAACCGTTCAGTTAATAATGTGTTATGAATTCAAGCTCACCACAGACTGTACAGGGACTGTACAGGAACTAATGTTGAGAAGACATGGGGGAAGGATTTGGAGATTGCACGGTGACTCCTTAGTCAGGACCCATCTGTCCACACCTCTTCTGGTCACCACAACACCAGTGTGGCCAAGGGACACGTCGATATTATCTGGAAGTCATTTTCCCGTGGAAGAGAAGACTTTCACACCTTGATAAATCACAATAAATTGAATGTGCAGTTGAACTCCCAACACTCTCACTGTGTTTTATTCCATCATTTGAAATGAAATGTATACTATATAAAATATAACTTACTGTATGTGGCATATGTGAATATTGCAGAATTTAATTTGATCACAAAATGTAATTGTATTTCAATTTTTGTAAGTTACACTTGCACTTTGCATCAGTAAAGGCCGCACATTAAGGCATTTCTTGTTTTTTAGCCACAATATTTTGTTAAATTTGTCATGTCCTTTTTATTCACATTAAAACTCTCATTAGCTCATGCTGGTGTGAGCCTATTCAAGAACACCATAAGATGTTGGTTGGTGGAATAATTTGTTTTCTTTGAGTGTTCTGTAATTATCACTTACAGATACAAATTATCAGCATACAAACAGTCAACTGCTGAATATGCTTTTGTTCACTGTGCTCACTCGCACAGCAGTGAGGATTATTTTAGGGTTCTTATACTTATAAGAATTAGGCATTGGCATTTAAAAAACTCTTCAGTGGATTAATAAAGAGTTGTAAACAGATGGAAAGTAAAAAACAGACTAATAAGGTGTATAAGATTAATAACTCCAATGTGAGTCGTAGGGCGTATGAGAACATGAGGGCAACCATTAAGAAGGATATCAGGGAGGCTAAAAGGAAATTAGAGAGGACTATAGTAGATAAGGTGAAAGACCATCCAAAAAGATTCTTTCAGTATTTTAGTAGTAAAAGAACAGTCAAGGAGGAGGTGGAATTAAAAAATACAGATAGTAACATAGCAGATGTTCTAAACTCACATTTTTCTGAGATCTTCACATATGAGGAAGTAGATAACCACCTAGCGGTAAAAGGGAAGGACACATGAGAATATTAAATATTTCATTTTTCATTGTTTTCTAATTTATTTAAATTTCTTATGACCTAAATCAGATAGACAGGCACATACTGTACTGCCCAAACGACAATTGCATTTTTTCACATACAGTATGAACTGTAGGCTTCCTTTACTTGTACACATGGTTACAGCACAAAGGTATGTGACCTAGTGATGTTTAATACATGCTTCATTTCTATACAGTACATAATGGATAATTTACACATATGGTAAAAGCAAAAATGACTTCTAGGAATATAAGATTAGATGATACAGAATATACTATATGTTCAAGCTTATTAGCTGGAATGTTAAAGGATTAAACTACAGATTTAAAAGTAACAAAATGAATCTTAGGGATTTCAATAATAAAACTTATTCTTTTTGTTAGCAATGAATTAATCATTTACCCTGCTGACCATTAAAAAGCCTTAGTGAAGAAAATGTATGAAGCTAAACTTATTGTGCCTAACATGTTGTATATGCAACCAGCTGGTGTGTTATGATCAAAGTGCTAAAAATGATGTTTGCTTGTTTTTCCCTAAGGCATTTTGAAAACGTTGAAATATTTTAGCATTTTGTTGTACTCCCATCTTTGTTTTGTTATAGTTGCCATCATTTCAGAGCATTTGTGTCAGGAGTGTACATGACGATAGTACCTACACTTCTCTGGAATGTGTGATGTGTGTGATGTCACTGGATTGACCATATAAAAGTCGACACATGTATTTTCAGAGCATCCAAGATAAATCCCTGTATTAGTACATGAAAAAAGAAAAATAAAAACTTTTAAATGTTGTCTTCCATGTTTTGAAAAGAGTTCTGGTACTGCAAATATGGTTTTGCAAAATTAATATTGATGACATATGAGCTTAACTTCTGGCTTTGAACTTGGCTTGTTCCTGACTGGTTTTCACATCCTGGTCATCATCATTTTACTTTACTTACCTGAAAATTATAATTGTGTTATATCTCTATGATGTACTATTTCTCCTCAGGCAGGATATCAATATAAACATTCTCACAAGTAATTCAAGACTACTAAAAAAATCATAAATATCTTATTTTGGCAGCCTACTACATTCATTCAATATTCTTTTTTATCTTTATGAATTATTGGTCCTCACTAAACATCTTTTCATGTGAGTCCAACCCTTTTTTGATTCCTTAACATCATAATTTGGGTACTGCAAGGAAGGTTGGTTGGTGTAAATATAACATGGGGATCTGGTGGACTTGAAAAAGCAATCTCTGCTTTCAAATATTTTCCCAGAGTTTTGTGAAATTTACAGACAGTGTTGTTATTGAGGCTTGTCTATGGCAGAACTTCAAAAATAAACACTAAAATATGAGTTTTTACTGTTGAACATAACACATCCTACAACTGTACTGCTTTACTTACCACATACCATTCAGACAAAGAACAGACTAGCACTCAAAATTAGAAAAATGGATTTAAGTAAAAGACTTGCTTTTAAAATTAAAAAAAAAGATATTCAGTATTTTTTACCACAAAGAATACCCAAGAGGTTAGAGAGATCACTGTGTACACCTGTGCATTAACAGCATACTGTACATATAGAATGAAAGTAGGAAACTGGATTCGCCGCCCACAGAGAATGCAGACAATTTGATGTTTTGGTTTCCATACAGTATCCTATTTACTAACAGGCTCAGAGCCAACACCAAAGGTCCAATAGAAAGATCTGTTTAAACTGATCAAAGCTACCCAGAAGTAAATGTATAAGGTGTTTCTTCAGTTTAAGGGAGAGCTGGCACGATGCTAATCCATATTCATTCTGCCCCTGCTAAGTATCAGACAATCAATGTGGGAACACTGCACGTTGGGCCTAAGGCAGGGCCATACATAGTTTTAGGAGAACCTAAGAATGAATTTATCCATCCTAATACAGTCCAAGAAGTACTGAAATACTTTTTGAAAAAACATTTTTATTTAATTTCAAAAGACAAACACATTTTGTATATACATACATACTTTTGTAAATACCTCCTGTTGGATTGGGTAGATTTGTTGGATGTCAAATGTCCATCTATGTGTACGCCTATATAATGAAAATTGAGATATCATACTAAAGAAAGGATATGTTACCAAGATGATACTAAAAGTAATAGATAACAGGATTCAATTTCCAATAAAACAACTATTTTAATAGCGCTAAAATGGAAAATAACCCAAAATATAAAAATGTGTAGCAACGGAATAACATAAACATTAAATAAATATAAATAATGATAGTAATGAAAAAAAATATTAAACACTTGAATTGATAAATGAAAAAGAAACTAGCTCTATAAGAAAAACTTAATTTTGTAGAAAGTGGGGTTGTGATGGTGGTAGAATGAGCTGGGCCTATGAAACCTTCAGAGGATAAACAGTTAATAACTAAATTCAAATAATACTAAACATTCACTAGTTTTGCTGAATAGGAAACATTATGTGTTATGAATTCCTTTTGAATATATCATCCACCTTCATGTATATGTATCTTTTAAATAATACAAATTTTACAATTTTTTATTAGGCAGAGATACTAGGCTATTTGTGAGGTTTGCTCATATGATTTCCTTCATTAAATTTTTAAAACCTAGGAAGTATACATTAATCACAGATTTGACACAAATTCTTGCATACAATGGGTTTAATAAGGCAGGTTCTCTTTCATTGTAACTCAACATCAGTTTCTTTACTTATCTGTGAATTTGATCAAAAATATTTCAAAAGAACAATTGGGAAGATTCATTAAGACAGTTACAGACTCAGCATGATAACCGCATTATCAGAAAAGTGCTGTTTTTACAAAGCCTTGTCAGTAATATGCGTGTATCAACCATTTAGTCATGCCACCTCTGGGGAGGCTAACTGTTGAAAATGTTTGCTTCTTTTAGTGCAACTCAACCTCCCTCAGGCTGAGCTTTCTAAATGGCCATCATGGTGCCATCATTGCGATCATGGACATTCAACAAAGCCAATACTGTACAATCAGTTACAAATTGCAAGGAACTAATACTACATAAGTAAAAATTGTGCAAATTACACAAATCATTAGCTTTGTCAGATGTTCTGTGATTCGACATGCAATATTGATAAAATAATGCTGTCAATGCCTAGAGATGCAGATTACAATGCAATTTTATACATAACCACCTGAACAAATAGGCATTCCTATTCTAAAGCAGCTCGGAGCTAGCCATTCTCAGTTGACATTCATTCTCCATCTTACTATACAAGCCAAAACAAAAATACAAATTTAATATTATTATCATTAAAACTAGAAAAACAAAATTACACCCCTTTTCTCTTAATGCTGTTATTTCCTCTTCCTCTTCTCGCTTCCTGACAAATATGCTCCTTTTGGTGACATTGACATTTGGTGCTGTTTAAACAAAATTTGAAAGATTGTAGCTCACTTGTCAACAAATTCTATTGGACATGTGGGTCAGCTCCATGCTCCCAACGCCTTCTGGGAGCCTTAAACCCAACACTGTCGGTAATGTCACCGAGATGAGCTGACAAATGAGGAAAAATCTCTCATGAAGCCAGGGGATAAATCCAAAAAGTGCTAAAGTGCTTTTATTAAAACAACAAACAGTGTCCAAACAAAAGTACAGTGCCTCAGGTTCAATAAATAATCCATCAAAACAAGTGTCCAGGGGGGATAAAAATCAAATAAATAAATCCTTTAAAATAAGAGGTTAAAATGCAGTCTCTATCATCCCGATCTCAGCACATCCTTCTTTCTCCCCGGCTCACCCATAACTCGCAGCCGGCGGATACCCCACAGCCATGAGCTCCTTCAGCCAACCTCTGTTTTGGCATCCTTATGGACGTCACTGCCAGACCGTCTGAGGTTGGCTCTCCTCTCTTCATCTTTCGCACTCCCGC
This sequence comes from Erpetoichthys calabaricus, assembly GCF_900747795.2. Classification (NCBI taxonomy): domain Eukaryota; kingdom Metazoa; phylum Chordata; class Cladistia; order Polypteriformes; family Polypteridae; genus Erpetoichthys; species Erpetoichthys calabaricus. The sequence continues at coordinate 229,617,695 of NC_041396.2, forward strand.
AGTCGCTCCTCAGATCCCTCGGGAGGACACCTGCCCTGCTCACCCCACTCATTCGACCTTTCAATGGGGCGAACTAGCCCCCAGAGCGCCACCAACTAATGCTCCTTCGCAGGACCCCAGCTTGTTTGGCTTCCTCTTTTCAGGTGGCCAGATCCTCCTACTTAGACTACCTTTTCCGTCCATTAACCTCCTTTTTCTTTCTTCCTCTATCCATCTATAGTCTTCCATTTATCTCTCTCCTTCCATCCTGGTGTTGACCCGTATATATACACCCCTGTGCGCCTCTACAAACTCCGCAGGATGCCAATGAGGCAATCGAGAATGACTGCACCCACACGTGCAGGTGCGACTCGTTCCAATGACCCCATTAACTCCCCGCGGTCATGCAATCGCGCCCACGGAGAACGGCACGGCTATATGAATTTAAAACCCAGCCTTTTATATTAGAAGCCGTGGACCCGCTATACCACAACAGCTAATTTGCTAATGAGTCCCCAAGAAGCCATGGGGTCCTACATCACTGATTATGTTTCTTACTACTAGTAACTCTCAGATCTATGGGCCTTGAAGAAGGGAGATGTATGCGCCTCACAAGAAGCACAACAGCCAAGTTTGGAGCAATGGCTAGCCCTGAATTCAAAACTATCCCAATGGTGAATGTTGTTGGTGGCAGCCTCGTGTTATTGGGGTGTTTCTTAGGGGTAGGGATATGGGGACTGGTTAAAATTGAGGGAAGGATGAATGCAGTCAAATACAGAGACATCTTTGAAGAAAACCTGCTCCAGAGTGTATGTAGCCTCAGACTGGAGTGACAATTCATCTTTCAGCTCAACAGTGACACAAAACATACAGCCAAGACCATGTTGGAGAGGCCTCAGGGCAAGTCCCTGACAGTCCTTGAGAATCCCAAACAAAGCTCAGATGTAAGCCCCATAGAACATCTTTGGAGGGACCTGAAGATGGCAGCTTACAGACGCTCCCCATCTAATCCAGGAGCTGGAGAGGATCTCCCAGGAAGAATGAGGCAAACTGGATGAAATCAGGGTGGGAAAAGCTTGTAGAGACTTACAAAGCTGTAATTGCTGCCAAAGGGACTTCTATGTTGTACTGAATTAAAGATTTAACTACTTATTCTAATAGGATATCTTAGACTTTCATTTTTAATAAATCTGCAAAACTTTCATAAAACATGATTTCTCTTTATCTTTGTGGGTTTTTGAATGTCGATTGCTGGGCAACAATGGCAAATATATCCATTTTGAAATAAAATCTGCAACTCAGAAAAGTGTGCAGAATATGAAGGGGTCTGGATACTTTTGGAATCTGCTATATGACAGAAATAATCACTTTAAGGTTTGGTCCTATAAAGTCTGTCCTATCTTGATTTAAATGTCAGCGCATCTCATGAATAATGTCTGACATGCAATTGAGTAACTCATTAGCAGAAGTTTTATCTTCAGGTGAGGCAGAAATAGTTATGAACTTTGTGAAAGTGAATTCCATTATTTTCCATTTTGTTCCCCAAGTTTTTCTATTGTTGTTGAGAAGCTATGCTTTCTAATTGCATCACCAAGTGGTAGTGTGTATAATGACAATGAGAGGGGTCCTTAAACTGAGACGAGTGATAGTAGTCAAGTAATTTCATACTTTTTTGATAAGTGATTGTCCAAATCAACATAAAACTGTCTATTGGTCAGATATGATTAAAAAAGCTTAAAACTGCTCCTGATAAACCTACACAATTTTTAAGTCTGTGCATGGAAAGTAGTATGAGCCCCAATATGACGTGCTGCACTGCGGTCACCCAGAACGAAACAGAGGTGTGTTGGCAGAAAGCCGCAGGTCACTTAATGCTAATAATAATAATAATAATGCATTTTATTTATAGGGGCACTTTACATTAGCAGTAAATCTCATAGTGCAACATAAAAAGATTAAACAAAGGCAATGCAAGATAAAAACAGAGATAAAACAACAATAATTATAGCATTCTTGTTAATAAGCTTTCCTAAATAGAAAAGTCTTTAGCTGTTTTTTTTAAAAAAGCTGAGCGCTCTCACTAGTGCAGTTTTTGGGCAGTTAAACAAAAGTTTTTAAAATAAAGTATTAGAAATAAAGTGATAATTAAGTTGATTAAAAACTACTGTGATAAGCATGTGTGAAGTCCATTATTTCATACTTACTTGAACCCATAGAAATGTACAAACCGTGATGTGTCTATTTTTAATAAAAGTAAGCTGCAAAGTATATAATATTCTGGAAGTATTCTACGTGTAATTTTCAAAATAATATTAAATTAACTGAATTAGGTAGCCACTACCTGTTTAGTGTATTCTGGCAGGCAAGAGAAGACCCGAGATTGGGGTGGACGAACAGGAGATACACTAACAGCAGAAAATATTAAAATGACCATTGCAGAATAGTTTTCCCTGAACAATACTGGCAGGATGCACAATCATGCTCAACAGGAAACCAGTACATGAAAAATATATGAAGAAGCAACCTGAAACAATTCATTTAACATAAAAATGTTTTTGTCTACACCTCTCAGCCATGGTATAGGCAAGAGATGTAGTAAAATCACTGTTTATGCCAAGTACTATTCCAGAACTCATCCACTACTTAATTTTGAATAAAGACTTTAAATAAACTCTGGTGTTCTCAATTATTAACTGAGGTGTTTCTCATGTTATGCGTGTTGTCAAATGCTGGCTTTACTGTAATATATGATGGGATATTTGTTGTCTATTGTTGGAACTGCATTGCTGTTACTAGTTTGTGGGAGACAAGCAAGTAAGAATTTCACCGTGCTGTGTACAATGAACATGAACTTGCCTTTCTTAAGTGAATTCCATCCCTCACACATCGCAGAACTAAAATATAATTGCTCCTATGTATTTATCCAGTTGGCACACTGGCAGGTTAAATGACTTTCTGATGTCACAGAGCAAGTCGGAAACATGAGCTGAGCTGGCAGCCTTGGGGGGTAAAGCCCAATGCCATTGCCATTTGACCACACTGTCAGTCAAAAGAACTTGCTTTGAGTCTAAAATGGGAATGTGCCTCGAATTGTTTCATCGTAGTTGCTGTTATCTATTAATTTAGCTGAGCTCTTAAGCTGTTTTGAAGTGCCTGGTGTCACATGAGCTGCTCTCTTTTCATGTTACCATAGTAATGTGCTGCTGATGTGGTGATAGCATGCTCCCTTTCTAATTTGCATTTTATCATGATTAATGATTTCCATTCAAACGGTTCATGATAAAGCTTAGGCACTTTAGAAAAATATGTTGAATGCCCCTTTGTCAAAGGTCTGGTCTGTTAGCACACGATTAACTTTATTCATTAATCCGTTTATTAAAATGAATGGCTACACGTTCAATTAAGCATACAGGGCAGACCATCACCTGAATTATGTCTAGTGTTCAAATTAAAAAAAAAGAGAGAGAGAGAGTGCTAAAATGTTCTTTCAAATTACAAAATGATGTTTATAAAAGTACAGTTCAATTACCAGTGAAGTATTGTAAACTAGGACTTTATTAAATAGGCACAGTGGTAAGGGAAGGTGTGTCACAGATTTGATCTAGCGCCCCGGGCTGGACTCGTCTTTGTCCGTGTGTCATTTCTACACTCTCGCTGTACTCCCACGTCATCGCTGATATGCCTGGTGGTTCTAAAATGACTCTGCTTGAGCACAGGTGAGGGTGTTTGTTTTTACGGTCCTTTATTATGGTGTGCCCACTGCTGCTAGGATAGGCCCCAGCCTCCCGTGAGCCTGATTTGATTTAAACAGTCTTGAAAATGTTATGTAGAATTTTATTAACATCTACCACAGCACCTTTATCTTGTTCCACTTGTTGGTCTTTGCCTTTATTGCAGTCCTGATCCTGATCCTGATCCAAACAGGGCATGCAGGGTTAAATCCCGTTATTCCTGTTCTTAGGCAGGAGGACATCTGGCATTGTTTTCCATTGCAAGCCTATTGCAATCATGGCATGCAGACAAACACATCTGGCATTTGTGTCACAAATATGCAGAATACTGACTTTGGAGGGCATACGGCTAGGTTATTCATGCTTATCTAAAAGGCAGTCCCACTTTATGCTTTTTGTTTTCTTGATTTTGTGGGGTTACACACTGTAGGGTTCATTAAACAATACACAGATGTTTACACAGGCTCTTACTGGCACAGGGTCTAGGAGCTGTGTTTATGTTGCTGAAGCTACTTAAAGAATCCTGAAATCACACTTCAACTCAGTAAAAAATAAATGAACAATAGCACGTCTGATTCTTACAATCATGTCATGTCTTAGCCAATTGTCCTACAGGGCTCCTTATCGAATGGATGCCAATCTTGTACATTTTTATCTCAGTTGCTCATTTGAATGAATGAATTTCTATTTTTATATCTATTTAAAAAGTAATGTAGCAGCATTTGCTCATTCAGATTTTGTAACCATTTTTAATATGCTTTATGAACAGAATGATTTCTGGTGTCCCAAAAATAGTTGTGTTGCGAGCCGGGCATTTAATTGCAAAATAACTGAACATTTCTAATGTTAAGGAAATAAATGAACACACGGGGGCACCAAAACCCAAAATATTGCTTGTAGTGAAAAGGAGGGATCTAGGAGCTCTGTTCTGCAGAGAGTTTGAGTCACAAGTGGGGCGCCACTTCCTGGAACGTGTGGGGTTTGCGGTGACGATGGAGCGTAGTCAGTTGGTTTCTTGAAGCATCTTCTTGGAACTGTGGAGGAAAGAGACACGACAGTTAGTGACAGCACCCCCTCTTGCACTGGGGTGGTAGCACGTACAGTACAGAGCTGGGAAGATGGTCTTCAGATGGTCTTCACATGCATGACAGCTTATACTTCAACAAAACTAAAGGAATAACAGTCTCCTTTCAGATGGGCATTCCTATCCTAAATAAAGTGTTTTCTTCATTATACTTAAAAGCCTTTACCATTGAAAATATTTCTAGCGGTGTATTCCCTTTGCTTAATGTAGTGTTTTGATTTTTTGTCTGTTCTCACCAAGGTTATTATAATTAACAAAAACTAAAATCAAAACTGAAACTATTATTAAAAAAAACATTTTCATAAACTGAAAAAAAATAATTAACAAAGCTAAAATGAAAAACTAAAACTAAATGAAACTATTAAAGTAGCTGGAAATGCTAACTGAAATAAAATAATAATATACTAAAATATTTTAGTTTTCATTTTTGAATTAATATTCTTGCCATTAGTCTTTAACCCTTGTAACTTTTAACTCTAAAACAGAAAGTAATCCACCATGAGCCACTTGCATATATTCATCCAGTGAATGGCGGATGGTGAATGCGGGTGGGTGTTCATACAGCAGTTGCGGTGACAGAAGAAGCTGAATACGGGCAAGTAAAGAGTGCGACATAGAAAGCAATTACTGTGCTGCCTTTCTTTGTACTTGTTGTATATCAAGATTTAATTCAAACGCCTAAAATCAGAATGTGCTGGTCAACAAAAACTTTACTGTATGGACAGAAAAATCACGACTGAGTAACGTTTTATTTTTGGTTGGAATTAAATGGGGTTTTGCTCAGTTGGCACACCAAGTATTGGTAACTTGCCCTGCCTCATCATTCGCCCCACTACCAGAGGTAAAATAAGACATGGTTAGCATATTCTACCTGTCTCTACATACATTTTTCAATGGGTACTGGCTCCAATCTCAAATTTGAAAGATTCTTCTGATGCATAACTACAAACTGACCTGGTATTGCTAAGTATAGATTTAAAAATGAGATGGACTGGCATATCATCAGGTATTGTTTCCCACTGTATGCCCAATGCAGCTGGAAACAGTTTTAGCTCCCAGCATCCCTGAAGTCCTAAAGTGAAAGAGTATTAAGAAAATCTATGAGTGGCTAGACAAATGGAAGGCTGCACTGAATTCTGGTTTCGCCAAAGATTAAATGGCTAGAGAATTTGACTTTCAGCTACACAGGGCACATCTACCATTAGGACAAAGTGATTGAGTCACACGCTAAAATCAAAAGTGAGAAATACTGTGCTGCATTATACGACACTGTGTCTGTAAGCTGCATTATTAAAAGTATTATCAACTGTCTGTTAAAGAGCACAGTCACCCAGGGGTCTGTGGAGCCCTTAATCTGCCCTTGCAGGCACAAGATTTACAACATGTATGCCCCCACAACTTGCTTCACAAGTCTGAACAAGTCATTTAAGTCATCAGTGTTCCAAATAGTAAAACAAAATACATGAGAAGCATTATACTATAGCAAGGTAGATGTAATGTACCTTGGGAATAATGTACACAATAGGAAGACACTATATACAGTTATAGAAAGGTCATTTATTTGATAGGGAAAATAAGTCAGTCTCTATAACAAGTGTAATTTTCCAAAAACTCTACTTTTGTACAAATGAGCTGAAGACAACCCCTGAGTAGGTTGCCTGAAGACCAGGAGTTTTCAAATCTCAAGTGTCAGTTTTTGCCATCAGCCTGCTGCACTTTCTTTTACTTCTAAATTGCTAACGTATTAAAGGCTCCTCCACTTCATCCCACCTAGGCTTTGATAACCACAGGTTTCCCACAAAAACCTGACTCACAGCTTTTACAAGAAATACAAATGAATAGGGTCTTTGAAAATCAGCACATTGAAAAGCAATTAGGGGTTATTAAGCAACAGGAACATGACTGTGGGTGAAATGATTGTGAAAAGTTAGTTTTTTACAATATAATTAGACATTTTGCCACTTTCAAATTCCTGTACCTTTAACAAAATCATGTTAGGCAGGTAGTTTGAATGCAAGGAGTCCTCGAAAATTGAAGAGAGATTATTTTCTAATGCAGATTTTTTGGAACAGTACATGAGGACAGCATCGGCACCCAGGTGCAACACATTGGAGAGGATTCCATCATCTTCATAGAGCTATAGTGATTTGATATTCCTGGAACCATTAAGACATTGGGACAGGCTGAACCGGGTTGAAGGTGGGGGGATTTTTCAGAACAGCAGTTAATCAGAAAGTAACTTCAGTATAAATGCTTGGCTGCTAGAAGCCAGTTAACCCTGTCATACCTTTTATCAAGCATTCTGCTCAGAATCCAGAATGTCAGAATAATGGGAGGCCACCTTTTCATGATCTGAATTCACACTGAAAATCAAGATCAAGCAAGCTTTTGATGTGATGCTTCACATGAGATTTGTGGCCTCTATGAGTTTGTAGTCTGCACCATCTTATAGAGTGACAAGTGCATCAACCCCAGTCAAACTCTAAACCCAATGCTGTCCTTGGGAAGGTCACAACTGGGAAAATGTTTATGAAAGCCTCCTGGGGATACCCCGTCCTGCCGCACCACGTGATTGAAAAAATTCTAAGGAGTCCTAGGTGTAAATGAGTGCTAAATGGCATACTCATATCTTTCACCCACGTTAGCACTTGTTGTACATATACAGGTGCATCTAAATAAATTAGAATATCATCGAAAAAGTTAATTTATTTCAGTAATTCAATTCAGAGAATGAAACTCATATATTATATAGATTTATTACACAAAGAGTGATATCCATCCATCCATTATCCAACCCGCTGAATCCGAACACAGGGTCACAGGGGTCTGCTGGAGCCAATCCCAGCCAACACAGGGCACAAGGCAGGAACCAATCCTGGGCAGGGTGCCAACCCACCGCAGAAAGAGTGATATATTTCAAGTATTTATTTCTTTTCATTTTACTAATTATGGCCTACAGGTAATGAAAACTCAAAATTCAGTATCTCAGAAAATTTAAATATTACATAAGACCAATATAAAAAAGATTTTTAATACAGAAATGTTGACCTACTGAAAAGAATGTCCATGTACGCACTCAATACTTGGTCGGGGCTCCTTTTGCTCCTTTTAGCGGTTATGTTATTATTGCAGTATAGACAGATTGTTATGCACATCAAACAAACAATAACCAAAAAAAAAACACAACAGGAAAAGGGTTCAAGTCACTGAGCATAAGCTGTATAATATCATATCAAACTTACACAGAAATGTCACTGACAAGCAGTATGATGAGCTTACAAAAGCAGAATTAGCTGGAAGTGCTCGGTTCTTCATGCTCTGAGGGTTGTGCTTCATTTGAGGGGATCTTTTGTGCTAAGCAAGTGCAGTTACAGGACATCAAGTTAATCAGCTCTTCTCCGTTTTAGTAGTACTAATGTGAATGGCGACTGAACTTAATGGAACAGTGAGTGGCTAGTACATTGTGAAACATAGTTTTAAGAGATAAGAACTTGTTTTACTGTGGTTTGGTTTATATTAAGCCTATTTTTCTTAATGTGTGTATTTTTTATCATTTATAAATGATGTTATTCCAGTACCATTTAGGAATTGTTGTCATGGCCGTGTTGTTTATGCAATGACACTTGTTGCTGATCATGTGCTTTGATGGTGGCTTTGTGCGTGCTTTGCTCACAAAATATAATAAAGGAACAGTGTAAAATAATTTAGTTAACCCCCAGCAAAACCCGATTTAAGCTACCTGGTGTAAAAAAGGGCACAGGGGCAGCCTCTACTTAAGCCCAAGTTCTACCTGATTGTGCTGCAGTGGTGGTACTGCCCCCAAGACCCACTTACAAAGGCACACTAATTTGTTTTATTAGGCCCCAAGTACAAACGTATTAAAAAGATGTCACAAGGGAGTAAAAACACAAGTTCTCAGACAAAGATGGCCATGGAGCACTGGACACTTCTACTGTAGTTCCAGACTACAAGTCACGCAGCCCCAGAAACACTCTTCACCTAGTATTGCCGGTATATATCTGGACAGCTGGAAGAACAAACAAGCAGATAAATATTCTCCCAGTAAAATCGGATCATTACAATTAAAGTACTGAACCAAACAAACAGACCAAATTAGTTATTTCTATATAGTTAAAAACAATACAAGCAACTCCCACTCAACAATTCACTACAACTAAAAAAAAGCCCCACAGCAATCAATATATGAAACCAAAAGTGAAGAAAAATAAAGAAAAATCAATACACTCAACAAACCAAAAATGTCCCCAACACAAAATAATGGAGACAACTCTATAAAGATTTTAACTTCCTTCAGGTATATCTCCAAATGAGTCAGTCAATGCCCCATAGTGATAGCCATATAAAAAAAGGCAATTTGACATGGGGGGACGTGCCCAATTACTCCCCCAAATTCAAATTTAAGCCTCCACACGCTAACAATGACATCTGATCAACTTGCTTGGCTTTAGAGATGTCACTCTGCTGCTTACATTGACCCCATCCAGTCTGAATGAAACACTGCTTTCCTTGTTTCTCAGCTTGTCTCTGCTTCTTTGGATTTATTTCCAGTGCATTAAAAGAAACTTGCTTCTTTGAGCTGCCTGTCCTTTCACCCCTCTTTGTCATTCTAAAATACCTAAATTTAAGCTTCAACACAAACACATAATGTACGATATGCACACCCTTATTATCCAATGACATCTCATGTTTCAGATTCAAATGTAAAAGGCACTAAAGGCAATAGTCATCAGGACAAATGATTAACTAACGTTAACACTCTAAAACAGGCTAAGGCAGTACTCATAATCAATATTAATGCATTTAAAACAATAAATAAAATGATTAATTGAACCTACTTAACCATATTTCACCAGTTCTCACGTTACATATCATCACTTCATAAACACTATTTAAGATGGTGGCATCGTACCTTTAGCATTCAGATTTGTGGTTGCAATCTCTCATGCTACTGATTTAGGAAAAGGAAGCATGGACTTTTGCTTTGCTATTTTGACTTTGAAGTTCTGCCTCACATTTTGAGTTTGACAATCATTTTTCCTTAATTGTTTTCCTGGTTTTAACCCTTTTGCTTGTTAATAAAAGTTTTTCTGGCTATTCTGTTTGCTTTGTCTTCATTTCTCTGTCCATTTCTTTCATTTCCAATTCAGCAAGGTAAAATATTTAGAGTATAGTAGCTGCATAGTTTCCAGCAATGTTTAAAATAAAGATTGTTGGAGAATAAGTCAGAAATATATGGGAATGTCTAAGTAAATATGGGAAGTCTAGCCATCCTAAGTATAACTCAAGCACCAGCGACTTTGAAAAGCTGTTCTGTCATGTCAGTGTTGTGAAATGACCTCCAGAGAAGACATTCAAACATCCCCCTGGAGAGTGGATCTCCTAAGTTATTAAGGAGGCAAGCAATGTTTTCACTTGACAGAATGAGACCCAAAGGCATTATATGACTGTCATAGCCTTTTGATTTTGACAAAAATATCTTCATAAGATGAGATGCAGATATCTGTAAGAGTCCGGAGAATTTTGATGTAATGTGAGGAGTTCACTTGGCTGATAAACATTTGAGAAAAACTGCATGAATTGTTGAAAATGCAGAGTGTTTACATCACATTTATTCAGGTGAAAATATGAAGTCAACACATTTTTAGACAAAATATGTCATTTTTGACTTCAACAGTGCTTTAATTAATTCAGTTAACTTTTTATGAGGAGCAGTGGCATTTTTTGCATGAAAATTTTGGGATTGGCCACATGGACCTTGTAGAGAGATGCAACAAAGATGCTTGCATACTGTCAGAAAGGTGGATTGTCTATGCGGATGGCAGTTTTAGGAGTGATTTTATTTGTATTTGCTGTGCCTTTATTACAAACATAATGTCAAACTGTGTGCTTTCTGAACTGAGTTCTGCTCTTAAGTCATGGAAGCAATGCATTAGGGCAAGATCGACCCTGAAAAAGCAAAAATGAGAAGCGCAATATCACTGAGTGGTGAGATTTGAGACAGACACTCAATAAACAGGTCAAGCAAAAATCACCCCAAGGAGCGACCATATCATAAAATTAAAGTGTCATTGTTAATACAGGACACTGACAACATAGCAGTTGAACAAAGAAATCAATCTTAAAGCTAAAAGTGACATCTATATTTTTCAAAAGCTGAAGACAAGCAACATAAATGACAACCTAATTTATCATGTCTGTTTGAAAAAGGAAAAAAATACGACAAAAATGTATTTGATATATTTGTACGTATGGCATAGGAGAGCATTTTGTCACTTCAATCTTGGGTCATCCTGCCTTCATGGCTACCACTTTAGCATCTTGTAAGGCTAGAGGGTCAACTACCTGCATGAACTTTAAGGTCTCCAGTCGCTTTTCCTCCCCCATCTTTATTTGTCTACTTTCTCTGTTTTCTGGCACCAAAGAGCTACCATTAAAAAATGGAACATTTGAAAGCAGAGTAGGGTTTCATCCATGGACAATGGATTGTATTTTATAAGTCCGCTTTGTACATTGAACCCCATCCAAAGGTTCTTCACTGCACTTGTTTCCATACTTCATACCTCAAAAAAGTACCAGTGTCCGACTCTTAGATCGCTAAACTCAACTACCAACGGTACACCACAGTCTGCCTCAGGACACGTTCATGTTTTAGATGCTGGGTTATTGAAGGTATAGCAGCATCTGCTACATTTATCTTCAACCTTTTCTCTGTCTCTTGGTTTACACATCTCACTCAGTTATTTATTTTTTTTTGGTTGTGAAATAAAGCCACAACACACATTTTCGTGTTGCAGAGCAAAAGAAGATTTGTGGTTGCCTTCTCGTAACTGCTGAGTAATTAGTTTAGCCATAATTGTTGATTTAACACCATGAATTTCGTTTTCCTGTAAATGGTAAATTTAACCTCCTAATTAAAAGCTTTATGGTACGGTTCACTAAATGAGAATGGTGCTACATCAAGGCCACCTTCAAGCTTATTGTATTCTTAATTTACAATTTGAATCAGAGCTTTGTTCTGAAAATAATCAAACAGCCAGATTATGGAAGGCCGTGATTATTATTAAAATGTCCTCCCTTACATTCTAACTCTGGCTGCCCTGCCTGGTGCTCGCAGTGCAATTCTGTTATCTCAGATTATTGCACCACTGACTTTTAGCAATAACATTTACGATTTAAGTCATTTTATTCTGAATGATATTTATTTTTGATTTTCCATCTGTAATACCCCATCTTAAGCATTGATTTCCATGTGTGACTCCTTTGTCCCAGAATGCCATGCCCAATACACCATACCTAGTCCGTCATCAGCAGGGCCTTCATCTATAAAACAGGAAAATGCGTATGGCAAAAAAATAAATAAATCAGGTTTGTAAGACCTTGTGTCTGTACGTTTTCTATGCAACGCACCCTTTACAAATCACAATAACGTTGTAAATGTGCATTCATGAACGCACCTCAACGATAGCTTTAAAGATCACGCGCTCCCTGGTGTATGGGGTGTGCAGACTTTTACTATCAGAGTTGCTGTCTGAAGGACAAATGAGTTCTCCTCAGGGTCCTTCAGAAACACACACCATGTCACTTTGTGTACATACTGAGGAAATTATTATGATATGTCTACAGCCCGGATTCCCTTCGGAGTATGGAGCACACACCCCTTAATTCTCATAAATGGCGCCTGCCAGATGATGACGCCCTCAGTGGCCAAATATGTCGTCTAATGGATTGACCGGCTCTGATGTTCTAGTATTAGAAAGCCACATTCAAGAAAATAAATCATTGAATGAACGTTTATCAATTATGCCACACATTTCAATTCGAACAAATAGTATTGTTTTTTTAAATAAATACAGTACTGACAGCTTTACATCAATATGAAACATAATTGTCAATAAAACTAACTTCAAACAGATCCACCCAATTCTTTTTGGCTTTGATTGATCAAATCTGATTTAATATTATTAGCCTAAGTGTATTTAATAATACCAAAGAAAGTTGTCTTCAATGCGCTGAGATTATTTTATAGCAATCTGGAGATATTGAAAATAATACAGTAAATATTCAAATGTTTTTTTATACTGCATCAATGCATACAGTGAGAACATAGAACACCATTTCATTTTTTCACTTTGGATGATTGCACTTTTTGCTTAATGTTAACTTTGTTAATTCTGTTGTATAGGAGGCAAAGAAAAGATGCTTTTATGATGTAGGGTGGGAAACAAATTTACAGTGTGTATCATAAAAAAGCATCACAAATCAGCTTCCATAGCCACACAAACCCAACGGCACACAGAAAAAATCAGTTTACTAAAAGTCCTTTTTCCAAATTTAAATAGTGTAGGGACTGCACTACATCCTGCAACATCTCGACTCTCCAGGGACATATGCTAGGATCGTGTTTGTGGACTTCAGCTCGGCGTTCAATACTATCATTCCAGAAGTCCTCCACACCAAACTCACTTGGCTCACTGTACCAGCTCCCATCTCCCAGTGGATCAAAAACTTCCTGACAGATAGGAAGCAGCAAGTGAGACTGGGAAAAATCACATCCAGCACACGAACAGTCAGCACTGGCGCCCCCCAGGGATGTGTCCTCTCTCCTCTGCTCTTCTCCCTCTACACAAATGACTGCACCTCAAGAGACCCGTCTGTTAAAATCCTGAAGTTCGCAGATGATATGACAGTCATTGGCCTCATCAAGGACAGTGACGAGTCTGTATACAGACGAGAGGTCGAACAGCTGGCCCTCTGGTGCGGTCAAAACAACCTGGAGCTGAACAAGCTTAAAACTGTGGAGATGACAGTGGACTTCAGGAGAAGCCCCCCAGTGCTGCCCCCTCTCACACTACTCAACAGCATTGTGTCTGCTGTGGAAAACTTTAGGTTTCTGGGATCCACAATTTCCCAGGACCTAAAGTGGGAACTAAACATAAACACAATTGTTAAAAAGGCCCAGCAGAAGTTGTACTTCCTGCGCCAGCTCAGGAAGTTCAACCTGCCTCAGGAGCTGCTCATCCAATTTTACTCTGCAGTAATCCAGTCTGTTCTCTGTTCATCTATCACAGTCTGGTTTGGCTCAGCCACAAAACAGGACAGGAACAGACTTCAACGGACAGTCAGGATTGCAGAAAAAATTATTGGTGTTGATCTGCCCTCCATTCAAGACTTATACAGATCTCGAGTCAGGAAACGGGCAGAAAACATCATTGCAGACCCATCACACCCTGGTTACAACCTTTTTCAACTTCTTCCCTCTGGTAGGCGCTACAGAGCAGTGTACGCCAAAACTACCAGACATGTGAACAGTTTCTTTCCTCAGGCCATCACTCTCATGAACACTTAAGTCAATCTCACAGCATCAGGGACAATACTAGGTAAAACCGGAGTCCAATTCCTTGTATGTGTACATATACTTGGCCAATAAAGCTGATTCTGATTCTGATTCTGACCCTTTGAAGCACAATGCAAGAAAAGGGGCAGATCCTTATGTACAGTAAATATAGGATAGTCACAAATATAAAACTTGCTTATTTTAAATTAAGTTAAATTAATTCAGCTGTGTTTAATGAAAATGGGTATAATGTATTCAAAAAGTGTTAATTTTGAGTAAGATTTACTTAAAATAGTTGAGCAAAAACATCAGTCTCCAAAGTTGTTATACTTGCGTTAAAAGAAAATAATGTTATATTTCAACATAATTTAATTGTGCTAATGTGACATCTAAGAGAATTATTTCAACGTAACCAGGAAAAACTAGATATCAACAAACGTGATTATTTTAAGTTATACTTGACCTAAATTCGATAAATAAAGTGAAAAACCCTGTTGGTTTATTTTTTTGGCTGAGACTCAGTTTTCGACCAGGAGCTAGCAGATCATCAACAGTACAGACCAGGACAGTTTCTTATTTACTGTAATAAGACTGGAAACAGCAGTAACAAACTTTGAATCAGACTCTACTAGCTGAAATCTTATGAAGATTACTGATGTGATAAACACGTGTGTGCTCTATGAGCAGTTGCTACTACAGCGAGCTCGAGACGTGCAACAGCTACAGTATCAAAAGTGCTTTGGAATTTTCATCGTCTCAAAGCGTCTCACGGGCTGCCGAGTCAAGGATCACTGTAAGCATTTATAGGTCACCTTGTTCGTGAATAACTTGGAAACATTATTAAAAGTGACAGCTACAGCAAACAGATTTGAAGCTGTGAGTCAAGGCTGCAGAAAGCACTCTGGAATATAATGGAACAGATGGCCCTTCATTGTGTGCCATTTCAAGAGGGAGAAGGACAAGTCAGGATAGTTGATGAGGGAACCGAAAAGGAAATTCTGCATTTTATATCCAACCCAGGATGATGTTGATCTACACTGGTGTAAAGGGAATCTTCAATGAAATCTGTATGTGAAATGTGGCAGTCAACTCACCTATTAGTTGAGGTGGAAACAATGCGTTCAGAAATGTTGATTACCTTCAAAGTGAAGAAAGACAATTTGAAAGTAAACTAGAAATGTATATTATTTGTCATGAATGGATATCAACGGGAACATAACAGAGATTCTCTGTGAAGTCTCATTTAATTTGTTTCTGTATTGAGAGTTGTGCTTTAACCAAGTAAGTGTGCCAGGGGTACTATGTCATGATGCCATGGTGTCCTGCAGTGCCTACCTTGTTCTTACTCATTCTGTCAAATTGAATTTATTACTCCAAATTCTTATTTGAGTACTTCACAATGTAGTCATATTATATTTCTATTGTTTTTGAAATGCTGGGTGGCACAGTAGTTAGCATTGCTGTCTAACAAATCCAGAATCCTACTTACAGCCTGTATGAAATGCACACAATTTCCTTGTGTTTGCATGGACTTTTCCTCAGGCTACATTAGTTTTCCTCACATATCCAAAGATGTGAGACGTAGGTTGACTCACTCTGCCTAGCACTTGTCCCAGTTTACAACAGGGTCTGCTTGTTTGCATGTCAGTCTCCACTTGTTCTGATCTAAGGTGTCTTCAAATGCAGGATTGACTTCTCACGTGTCTTCATGTCTTTGGTCATCCGCATTGTTGCTCCCCTTGTAGGGATGTCTATACTGCTGATTCATCATTACCATGTACCACATAGCTGTACCAATGGAATGGAGCTTTGTACATCTTCTTAGTGATCTGTGCAACCCCTGTGATTATTTTCATGTCTTCATTCATGACATGGCGGAGACAGGGGAGGTGAGGTATTTGCATATCTATGGTGTGAAGTAGCTGTTCTTGTCTTGTAGCACTTTTAGCTACATCATTTGTATGAAAATGTGCTATATAAATAAATGTTGTTGTTATTGTCTTGTCGTCACCGACCAACATTTTGTACCATACATGGTGACTGTCTTGTATATCTTTGCCTTGAGGTCACCAATGACGTGGTGCCATTTCAGCCATGAAGCATTGACGGGTACTTGTGCATCAGGGAGAGTGTGACCATCAGAGCAGATGAGTGAGCTGAGGTATTTGAATTGGGTGACTTTGTTGAGGTCTTGATTGTCAATACGTACGGTACCATCAATTTATTCAATTTCTTGATTGTCAGTCGTAGCATATTCTCTTCCAGTCATGATCTTTAACACCGAGTGTGAAGCTCAAAGTCTTTACACATTTCCTTCATGAACAGGATGTCGTCAGGGTAATGTCTATGGATGTAATGTTAGTATGTCTGCCATGACATGTGTCCATATAGATGATAAATGTAAAGAAGAGAGAGTGGATCTTCTGTACTCACCATCTTAAATGGCAAAAAGCAGCAAGATTCCAACAGGACATTGTGCAGTGCTTGTGACATTGTGTAGGAGCTGGACCCATCATATGAAGACTTCAGGTCTTATGTTGACTGGTAACACTTAATTGGCAAAATATGAGTGTGCGCATGTGCCCTGTTATGGACTGGTATGTCATCTAGGGTAGTTTTTATTTCATATCCTCTGCTACAGCAATAAACTCTGTCTTCTAGTGACCCATATCATCAGTGTCTGAGTAAATGGTGGCTGGAAAAACTACAGTGTGGCATGTATTATGACCACTGATAAAAAAAAAGCATGTGATTTAAGACAACCATTAGAGTAGCGAGTTTACTGTGAAATGAGAGTGACTATGAGAGAAAACAGGAAGAATGATTGGGGACTCGGAAAAATTCAAAACAGGTCTGGAACTAGGCAATATTTGCTGTCCAAAAACTAACAAGAAGGTCTTACAAAGAATTCTTAACCAAAGAAAGTGTCTTGTTTGTGCTTTGTCATGTATTGATCCCAAAGCTTGGATGCCATATGTAGCTCATCACCTTCTTAAATAGCTGCTGTGTGATGATATCATAGGCCAAGCCTACATGATATCACAAATCATGCCAATGTGACCAATAGCTGTCAGAAAATAATCCAAAAATCTTTGGTTTATTTCCAGATGGGCTTAAAGTGGAGAAGGACAAACAAACTGCTATTCGCCTTTACTACATTATTGGCACTTAGACTTATCTTGGTAAACCAGTAGAATCCTAACTCTCCTCTTCTAAGTCGGTGGGTAACTGATGTTATATACTATTTGAAACTGGAAAAAATCAAATTTGCACTTAGAGGATCTGTACAAACTTTTTTCAAAACCTGGCAGGATCTAATCAATAACATTTTAGAATAAGCATTTAGATTGAGGAAGCAGATTCTCTCCCCTCTTTTTTTAACTCTATTTATTTTTATTAATTTATCTATTTACTTATTTTTACTAACTTAAAGTACTCTGCTGGCCTAGCTCTCTTTCTCATGCGTGGGGGTTGATTTGTTTCGAACCAAGTCTTGCAAAACTTGACTTATTTGTATGGAATGTTATCCATCCATCCATCCATCCATTTTCCAACCCGCTGAATCCGAACACAGGGTCACGGGGGTCTGCTGGAGCCAATCCCAGCCAACACAGGGCACAAGGCAGGAACCAATCTCGGGCAGGGTGCCAACCCACCGCCGGACACACGCAAACACACCCACACACCAAGCACACACTAGGGCCAATATTTGATTTTAATAAAATCAATAAAATAATTAAAAAAAGAAAATATTCCAAAATGATGATATCTGCAAAAAGAAACCTCCTACCCTAAACCTACCCCTAACCCTAAACCAGAATGACATTAAAGGTTCTAAATTCAATTCACAGCAGCATTGATTTTAAAAACTTTCAGTGGATTCAGAAAGTATTCCAAACTCTTTGTCTTGTGCACACTTTGTTGTGTTGAAGATTTAATCTTAAATGATTCATTTGCAAATTTTGCCTATCAATCCATACTTAGTAACCCACAATGACAAAGTGAAAACATGTCGTCAGTGTAGAGCGGTGCTCTGTGGCTAAGAATCTGCACTGGTATCTGGAAGGTTGCTGGTTCAAATCATATTACTACTAGAAGGGATCCTTCTCCATTGGGTCCTTGAGCAAGGTTCTCAACCTAAACATTACTCCATGGTCACTGTACAATGGCTGACCCAGTGCTCTGATACCCAAAGGTCATGTTAAAAGACAATTTCCCCATAGTAAATAAGTACTAAAGTACATTAAATAAAAAAAAAATTGCAGCTGATTTGTTGAACTAGTGTTTTGATGCAATACAACATATTAATTTTTCCACTCATTTGTAACGGACATATATCTTTTCCTCTGAGTGTTTGTCCTTCGTATTTACTTGGACATTCTTTCATTCATTTCCCACTGCTTATCCGGGACCAGGTTGTTGGGACAACAATTTTAGCAGTGAGGCCCACACTTTCCTTTCCCCAGTCACACTTGCCAACTCATACTGTGGGATCCCAAGGTTTCCCCAGGTCATCTGCGAGATATAATCCTCCCAGAAAGCTCTGGGGCTTTCCCAGGGTCTCCTCCTAAATAAAGCATCTGTATCAGATGCCCAAACCACCTCATTTGGCTCCTCTCGATGCAGAGAGTCAGTGGCTCTACTCTAAGCCTCTCCTGGATGTCTGCACTTCTCACCCTGTCTCTAAAGGAGATCCCAACCACCCTGTGGAGAAAGCTCATTTCGGCTGCTTGTGCCCACAATCTCATTGTTTTGGTCATTAACCAAAGCTCATGACTATAAGTTAGGGTAGCAAAATAGATTGACTAGTAAATTGAGAACTTTGTTTTCTGACTCAGCTCTTCCTTTACCACTACGGATTGGTATAGCGACCGCAAAACTGCTTGCCGCCCTGATCTGTCTGTCAATCTCACCTTCTCTTTTCCCCTCACTCGTGAACAAGACCCCAAGGTACTTAAACTCCTCCACTTGCAGCAGTAACTCACCTCCCACTCAGAGAAGACAGTCCACCTTTTTCCTACTGAGGAACATGGCCTCAGTTTTGGAGGTGCTGATCCTCATTCCTGTTGTTTCACATTCAATAGCAAACCATCTCACTGCATGTTGGAGTTTGTAGGCAACAGGAACTCATCAGCTGTAAAAAGCAGTGGCGCAATTCTAAGGCCACCAAACTGGACACCCTCCCCGACTACACCTTGATATTCTTTACATGAAAACCACAAACAAGATAGGAGAAAAAGCACAGCCCTGTCGGAGCCCCACACTCACTGGGAACAGTGCTTTATATGGCCATGATTTTACTAATTTTGATTTTATTTACTATGTTTGTTTCTATGCATTCTTCTTGTTCTTTTTCCACAGTTTGACATAGAGATAAAAATACTACCAGCTTACTTTGAATTTGCTTAGTAAACAATCTGCCCAAGTATGGCAAATCACTGTATGGGAGTGTGATTCACACTAGGATCACTTACTGTACTTACAACAGCTTTAAATACTCTTCAATTTAAAGACACATACAATTTCATTTTCTTATCCTGCCTAATAGTTTACTCCGGTGGGTCACTGTTGGGCATTGTTTAGAGTTCTTAAACAAGACAACGGAGTTGAAAATTCATGCCCTCACTAAAAAGGATCATGTTCACAAATAACACAAGATAAATCTCCTTATTACTCGAGTATCGCTGCTGATTCTCAGAAGCACACCAGAATCCTTTTCTACATTTGCTGACTTTTGGTAATAGCCTTCTACTTGATGTGTCTAATTTATGCAATGTATAATTTTTTACAAAATAAAATCAAGTCTGTCTCTCAAAGACAAAAGCAATCACAGTGTTTGCCAAACGTAATTTGTACTTCTTTCTTCATACCCTTAAGTCTTATTAGAAAGTACATTTCAATGTTTGCCAGTTAATGCAGATATAATAACTATGCTTGCCTAAATCAAAGACAAACTGCTTGTCTACTTGACCTCATGTCCTTGCATCTGCCTAAGTTGTCGTTCTCTTCCTTAAGTTCCCTTGTGGCTGAAATTATCAATGCATCACTTCTTTCCGACATCATCCTATCTAAATTTAAAACTGGCATCGTTTATGTTTTCAAAAAGACTGGACTTGATCCAGAAGATTTCAAAAATTCAGGCTGATCTCCAATCTCCTTTTTCTTGCCAGGCTTCCTGAGCATATGGTTGCCAGCCAGATTCAATCACATATGGCTTCTAATGATGTGTATGAAGAGTTCCAGTCTGGATTTTGTGCAAAGCACAGCAACTGCTTTTGTTAGGATACTGAAAGACCAGCTAGCTGCTGCAGGCTCTGGTCATTTAAATGGCCACAAATAGTCATAATATACTTTTGAATTGTTACACGTGTGCACCTGTCTGGTTTACATCTTATTTATCAGAGCGACAGCAGTTTTACTCCATTGGAATATTTTGGTCTTTATTTGCAACAGCTGCACATGATGGCTCATAGAGTCTGTTACTGTTCAACATTTATATGCTTCTCCTTGGCTAAATAATTTCTCTTCATGGATGTAAGTTTCATTGATATGCAGATAAGAAGCACACCTGCATTCATTCCAAACCTTTCAATACATCGCTCCATGCTGGTTTGATTTGTTGTTTATAGTGTTGAACAAAATTGAATTCACAGTCAAACCCAGAGTTTCACTTTGCTAAAAAAAATAAATAAAATTGCAAAATAAATGGTATTTCACTTCCAGTGAAATATGCGCAATTGACACAAAAAGAAAAGCATTTGGTCCCCATTGTTTCATGCATTAAATCCATGCAGGTCTATCTTTAATGTACTGGGGAAAAACATGTAGACATTGAGTGAACCATCAGATATGGGTTGTGATTGATCTGGTAGTGTGATGCCCACTTTTCCAATTATGATGGCAATCTTGGCAATCACAAGCCTAAAGATGTATAAGAGAAAGAAATTAAACTGGAAGCTTCACCATGCTTGGAATGTGCGTATCTTAACCTCCTCTGCAGCAGCCAAGAAGTGAAAAGGGCAACTGTTAGCTGATGATGTGTTGTGCGTTTTTCTATGGAAAAAAAATACAGTAAAGTATATAACGGTGTGTTTTGGTGCATTTGGTGTGAAAATATGCAGTAAGTCACATTTTACCCTGTTTTAATGTTCCACATTTCACCATTGTGAAAACAGATAGATAGATAGATAGATAGATAGATAGATAGATAGATAGATAGATAGATAGATAGATAGATAGATAGATAGATAGATAGATAGATAGATAGGAGGAAATTTGGATTTTTGCAGAAGCTCTTTGAGAAATACGGTTAGCCTATAAAACACATTTTAGTGTCAGTTTTGTGGAATTTTGCTGCTTCTTTCAGCATTAACTAATTTACATAAAATCAGTATCTCAATGACAATTCATTTTTTGAAACTTAATTGAAAAAAAAACCAAGTGCTTTTTATTACCATTGCTAAAATCTGCAGGAAGTTTTCAAATTTCCAACTATCTGTTCCAGACGCTACAATGTAGCAGTCCGGTGCCGCTAAGATTCACACCGTCGGAGAGATAGTGATGTATTTATTTTTTTGGTGGAGATTCCAGGGGTGCACCCATCCTTGGCCTGACCCGCACACATTCACAAGCAGAGGCAAAGAGCAACAGGTGATAAAACAATTAAAGAATGTATTAAACACTAATAAACAAAATACAATTACACGCTAAATAATCCCACCCCAGTTCCTTTACGGTGATGTACAATAAACACAAACAAACCACAGCTAAAACTACTCACAATAAAGTCCTTGGAAAACAGCTGATGAAATGCAATGATGGGGATACTGTAGATCAGGGGTGCCCAATACATCGATCGTGATCGACTGGTAGATCGGAAAGGTAGTGCAGGTAGATTGCGTTGCATTCAAAAAAAATTTTTTTAAATGTTACTCTATCATATTATGGCATTTGCCACTTGATTGACATGCAGGGCGGCCAGTCTGAGATCTCTTTTCTTCTAACACACTGGTCATCCCGCACGCACGATCAAATGCGCGAGCTACTGCAAAGCACCAGCTATCTAAGTGATCTAGTTAGCCTTCCAATTTATATCGACTAAAGAAGGGATTTTAAAAAAAAAAATGTTGTTTTAGGGGGGTGGAGGGTATGGGCTGGATGTGGAATTGGAAGAGGATTTTTTTTCTCTCACAATGTCACAATCGAAGTGCGTTTGTCTGATCTGTCAATCTATCATTGCTATTCCAAAGAAGAAAAATGTGGAAAGGCACTTTCGAACTGTTCATAAAAACTACGAAACTGACTTCCTTCCGAAAAGCAATCTGAGAAAGAGAAAGGAGAGGGAACTAAAAACGCAGTTAATCGGACAGCCGTCATTTTTCACTCGGCTGAATTCAAAAGCAAAGGCAGACACACTGAAGCATCGTTCCGGGTGAGTCACTCGATCATTAAGCATAAGAAGTCCTTCCAAGATGGAGAGATGATAAAAGAGGCCTTCGTTGAGGCAGATGGCTAGGGAGAAATTCCTGCTGAGATTTCGAGACCCCTGGCTGGAGAAAAAGGAGTTTCTCCTTGTCATTAATCATGCAGAATACAAGCAACTTAATAACGATGAATGGCTGCTAGACTTGATATTTTTTTTCCGATCTGACCAACATGTTAAATGAGCTTAATTTACAGCTGCAAGGAAAAAACAAAACCATGGTCAGTATGATTAGCTCAGTTAATGCTTTCAAACGAAAAATGCAACATCTGTCCTCAAAGCTGCAGTGCCTTGATTTGGGGAACATCCAAAACCTCACGTCAGAGCTGGAGACGCAATGGAAGGCGTGTGCGCAACTTGACAGCATACATTACACAGAGTAGACTGAAAATTGTCTGTCAGACTTTGACAGATGGTTTCAAGACTCAGCTTTACTTGAGCCAATCACTACATGTAAGTGCTATCCATTTAGGGAAGATGTTGAGGGTGATTCACCCGCATCAAAAATTGCAACACTGTTTCACCTAAAGCTCCTCTACAGTGTAGGATGAGATTTTGACACTACAGGATGACATTCAGCTGAAGTATGGGGCTCATGGACAGTTTTGGAACTTACTCACAGAGGAAAAGTACCCAAACATGAGGAAATGTGCTGCCTCCTTGACTGCATTATTTGGCTCTACTTATTTATGCGAGTCAGCCTTTTCCCACATGTACATGTCCTAGTACATCCAAATACTGTAGTGACCGTAAATTTATTGAATTGGTATTGTGCCATAAGGGTTATTCAGTTATGCAAGGTATGACAACATATATTTTATGAAAAAAGTATACTCAGTATATATATATTGTGGAGGATTGCTGGCTTCCCAGTCTGGCCCTCACCCCCAGGCCGCTAGGAGGAGCCCTCCGGACAGCATATTCGTGCCCCGAATTCCAGCAGGGCCTCATGGATTTTGTAGTATTGTGACACAGCCCTGCTGGATACCTTGGGGGCCGCCAGGAGTCGCTGTAGGGGGGCTAGTGGGCCCTTACGTGCCCTATAACCCGGGAGTGCGTCATCACCACGTGACTGAAAGAAACGACGTGCTCCCGGGCTGAAAAGACTGTTTACCCTGACCCGGAAGGGATAAGGACTTGGGGGTTTGGCCAGGAACCACTTCCGGGTCAGGGGCTATAAAAGGACTCTGGGTAAGCCCAGACATTTGAGCTGAGCTGGGAGGTAGGGTGGCGACGTGTCTGGGCGAGGAGGATTGGTATATTGCAGTGGTTTATGAGTGTGGTGTGGAGAATGCATTGTGCACAGTATAATAGAGAAAATAAAGAAATATTATACTTTCACCTGGTCATCAGAGTGGTACCTGAGGATTCAAGAGGTGGACTAAGGGCTTATTTGCTACAATATATATATATATATATATATATATATATATATATATATATATATATATATATATATATATAGATGTATATATATGTATACTGTATATTTGCAGCTGGAGATCCACAAAGGGAGAAAGAAACGAATCACGTATCATAAAGTAGTTTTTATTCCTGAGCTTTCAACCCCTGCCAGGGGTCTTCATCAGAGGATAATGCTTAGACTTACAAGAATCAAAGGCAATATATAGCAAAACATTATGTGGAGGGGGTGGGGGTGTATGGGGGGGTCCCTAACCCTGCTGTAGATAGTCCAGAGATCAGCATGTTGAACGGGAATGTAAAGATTGTCCTACCGGTATTTCCTGATGAAATGAAGACGGGTGAAATGGGATCAGGAGCGCTCTTTTCTTCACAGGATGACAACCAATCCTTGGATAGTCCTCATGTGCAGGAAGACACCAGACAGACCATAGCCCAAAACAAGAGATGATCCAGGACAAAACAAGAATCCCCAGATTGGAAGGTAGACACACAATTAAATGTTTAAATGTTGCGTTGGCCTCCTTGTACCCAACAGCCCCTGCACCCTCAAAAGATGACCAATAACAGCCACTGCAGGGACTGCTGGGAGTTGAAGTTTCAATCCCCAGTAGCACCATTACAACAGAAATGAAGAGTCTTGGTGTTATCATGAATTCTACTCTTTCTTTTGAATCTCAAATCAGAATCTTCATTAAGCAAGCTGTCTTTATTTAAAAGCATAAGCCAGACCTCCCTCTGTCCTGACACATCTTACCGCTGAGACTCTAACCCACACTTTTGTTACATTTAGCTTGGACTATTGATATTCCATCCCAGGACTTTAGGAGATTATGTTAGTTATGAAGCTGAGATTGCACAATTCTTAGCCATGCAAAACCCTGCCATCACATTACCCCAGGACTGGAATAACTTCACTCGCTCACAGTTCAGTTTTGGATACGGTACAAGATTCTTTAACTCACCTTAAGTTCTTTGGTGGTCCAATGCCCAGACTTATCTTTGCATTCACATCTCGTCTGCTATGCTCCTTGATATTTCCCCTTCTAGGTTTCATTCCATGGGTGACTAGGCACTCGAGACTGAAGGTTCAAAGCTTGAGAATGTGTGTGTGCATCTACTACTTTAACTTCTTTTAAGCAAAACTCTAAATGCACCTTGTTAAATTAAGTATACTTGTCTTAACTTTGTAATCTCACTTGTATGGTATTATGACACAGTAACATATTTTTTAATTTATTAATAATCACATATAATGTAGGTTATCTCTTTTATTATTATTTTATTGGATGATATTCTTATTAAGAAGTCCCTGACTTACATATACATAGAACCATCATAACTTGTAAGTGAAATAAAGAAAACTAATTACATGAAGATTGTGTGTATTACCCAAAAAAGTCAGTGAGCATCAAGCTTCATCCCATCTGTTATTTAACTGTAAACACTGCTTAATTTCTTTAATATTTCTAACTTTTCAGAAGATCATTTTGGAGCATTAAGGCTATAAAACAGAAACCAGAGCACGCTATCTATGAGTTTGTGTGCTCTGGGATTTTAAACTAGAAGACCACCTTGAATAGTCCCATTGTATTGATCTAGAAGGTCTGCTACCACATAGCTACCACTAGATGGCACTGTGTTCTTTTATATCCCAAGCTACAAATCTTCACACATCAAACTTTGTTAAATATATTAGATATAAGTCTAGTAAAGTTGTGTTTTTAAAGTGTTCTTTATGCCAAGAAGGTCACCTCTAAAGTAAAACTTTGAATTTATTTATAAGGGAATTGGCATATATATATTCTGGTCACACTGTATCTCCTCTTACTGCTGTAGAAGGCAAATTCAAACAGTTTTAAGCAATACAGAAATCCAAAACATTCAGAATCTTTTAAAGTGAAAGTAGTACATAATAAAACAGTTATATGGTATGAATGTAATTCTAAATGCAATTTCTAAATACTGAAATAAGAACATACACGCTACTGGACACTCTGTTTTATGTTGCTCTTAAAATGAAAACGAGCAGAGTTATGCTATTTTTTTTTAAATAATAGTTTGATCAATGATGATGATGATAATGATAAAATTAAAGAACATGACATGTGGCCAAGAGTGTATATGTAGGTAAACATAGCAGTAGGACTAGAATCCCATTCAGTTTGGGCTTCATTGTTGAAGGTATTCATGCTAGGTCAGGCTGCGGGCTTCCATAAACTCAAATGGCAAAAAGCATATTATGGTAATGAATGCAAAGCCTTTGTCTATTTTTAAAACAATAAAAATAATTTCAGTGTACAACATAATTTTATATGAAGGCTGCTCTGAGTAATCAGTAGCATATTCATTAGGTAACTGTACCCTGTTGTTTCACTGTCAGGGTGTCCATTTTATTTCATATCTTCTACATCTCTGTGATGGCCAGTGTGATTTTCTATGCTGTAGTGTGCTGGGCTGGTAACATAATTTCAAGATTAATTAAAGGGACAGACTCAGTTATAAGAAGCACTCTGGACCCCCTGGAGGTCACAGCAAAGGAGGGAATTAAAACAAAACTGAGTGCCATTGTGAACAATGCTGCACATCCTCTCTCTGACACACTAACACTGAGGACTTTCAGCCAACAAATCATTCAGCAGAAGTGTGTCAGGAAATGCTACTGGGGTTCTCTCAGACCAACAACAATATGTCTGCATTTTAAGGGCTCCCATCACTAAAGTCCTTAGTTTTCCACTGCCTTGTAGTTTCCCCAATAAGCTCAAGGACACATTTCTCAACTGATTTGGCCTCCCATTCCCTAAGCCGACTGATGAGTATTCCATAAAGTTATTTCTTTTCAAGCCTGCACGTAATGAGTTGTCAGGCTGACAAGTGTGATTTAATGGAGGGATGCATCCTGCTCAGTTGTGCTCCTCAACACCAGCTCTACATAGCTGTAAGCTTTAAGTGCCAAATAGTCACTGTTAGGGTGGCACGGTGGCGCTGCTGCCTCGCAGTAAGGAGACCTGGGTTCGCTTCCCAGGTCCTCCCTGCCTGGAGTTTGCATGATCTCGCCATGTCTGCATGGGTTTCCTCCCACAGTCCAAAGACATGCAGGTTAGGTGCATTGGCGATCCTAAATTGTCCCTAGTGTGTGCTTGGTGTGTGTGTGTGTGCCCTGTGGTGGGCTGGCGCCCTGCTTGGGGTTTGTTCCTGCCTTGCGCTCTGTGTTGGCTGGGATTGGCTCCAGCAGACCCCCGTGACCCTGTGTTAGGATACAGTGGGTTGAATAATGACTGACTGACTGACTATTCACAGTTAGTTAGCGTATCGGCGGCCATCACTGATCCAACACTGAACAGCCTCCATGTCTGAGATTTTTATTGCTTCCAATTTCTTGCTCCTAAGAAAAACAAAATCCAACCTTCAGATATTTTTTTCTTTTTTGTCTCAATGTTTGACTTAGTGGGGTGGCTTTCAATACAGTTATTACATACATATTTATTTATTTATTTTTTCACTGCTGGCTGTGCACATTGCAACTGTAAATTATGTTTTAAATGCCTGTGTATTAAAACAGAATAGGACAATGCAATGCTGTTCAACAAAAGGTAGGCATGTAGAAAATGTGTAGTAAATGCAACTACCTTTCCAAGACAACACTTATTATGAGAAAAAAATACTTATAATATTTTAATATATAATATTTTAAAATATTTATAACTTAACATTCTCAAACCCATTTAATTCATTTCAGGGTCACGAGGGGCATGGAGCCCATCCCTGCAGCACAGTGCACAAGGCAGGAATCAACTGTGAGCGCCAGCCCACTGCAGGGTCCTTGCAACGCACACTCACTTCGAGACAGATGACCTAACCTGCATGTTTTATGAAATTGTGGGAGATAAACTGGAATACCCAGTGAAAGACACACAGACACAGGGAGAACATGCAAGTGCCACAAAGACTGAGTGCAGAAGGATTCCAAGCCGGGGCTCTGGATGTGTTATTGTAAAATCTATTTGTTAAAATTTACACTAGTTTTTTTTTTTACTCTGTAAATGGCAATTATGGGTACTTTATTTGTATAAAATACAATTCTTTTGTGGTTTTAAGTGATAATCATTTGAGGGAGAAACCCAAACTAAAATCAAGCATCCATGCATTAGTCATTCCTCCATTTTATTTTATGAGCCCCTTTTTTTAAGGATAGTGTGGTGGTTTGCATGCCTAGTCCTGCAGCACTTGGCACAAGGTAGGACACCAATGCAGCGCAGGGCACACTTGTGCACAAATCACGCTCACCTTCACACTCAATTCCCTGATGTCCAAAAGCCCAACACACATTTTCAGGATTTGAACGTTTATCCTTTTACTGGCTTCTTTGTCCTCTTCTCAGTTGTCAGTGGGTTGTGTGTTAATGATAATGCTAATAGACTTTATTTGTTTATAACAGTTACTAAAATTGCTCAGGTCTAATGTGAATTTTGAGAAATGTGTATGTTTGTACATGTAAACTTGAAATGTTTTATCCTTTACTGTAAAATTACAGTATATAATTACACTGAGCCTGTATTCAGTGAGCAGTTCTAACAACCTTAATAAAAGGATAAGTATCTGTGTGGCCATTTGGTTGCTATGTCTCTGTTATTCCAACAGATGGTGCAGTACTAACAATATCACTACTTTTACAAATCCCATACAAAATGGCATGTAACAGAGACACAGACATTGTATGGTGCACTGCAAACCTTAACACTGAGGTCGACGTTGATTACCTGTCTTAGATGGGTAGCACAGCTAGAACCTAAATAAACAGAAATGAACTGAAGCCTTCCTAAAAGGACCAGATTAGAGTCTCCAAGTAACATCTGTCAGATGTGGGAGAAAACCAGTGTATCTAAGTAGAACCCATATGGACTTGGAGAGCATGGTGACCATCCCATGAGCAACACTAACCACTGTGCTTTGTGGTAGTAGTCAGACAGTTCATATCTCACACAGCCTATTATTTCAAATAAGAAGAGTCTGGCACCATTTTTCAGCTTTTGTCTGTTTAATACTATACAATTTGGATTTTTAAAATACATTATTCACTTTTGAAAAAATAACAACAGTAAATACTGACAGCCATAGAAGAAGTGTACAATGGCAAACCTATGAGACATGGCATCCGTTGTAAACACAACGCACTCATTAAGCAATATTTATTTCTTTTTCCCTGATCTGGAACTTTTCTGCCGGGATGGAGGACTCCTCTTTTCAGTTTCAGCCACAGGTGCTGTTATGACTTCAGTTGTCATCTCATTCTTGTGTTCGTAATCCAGCAGCCTTTTCCTGTAGGCATCTCGAACTTCCAGGATCTTCTGTCTGTTTTCATCCAATGATATCTAAATACAGAACGTGAATAAAGAACACATTTTCATGTGAGGAAAAATCCTTTTTTTATTAATTTAATCCGTCCCTGTGACTGTGAGTTGTATTAAGTGGATCTGAATACATTAGATTATGTTTCCTAATTCAACAAACTGCACCCCAGAAAGCACCACAGGCAGGACGTCAGCCATCTTACTGACTGTGCAAGCCAAAGTGCTCAATCCTTGCGTTGTGCCTTCAGTCTGCTGACTACTGCACAAAGAGTCTACTTTTAACAACTTGTACTCCATCACTTCCACAGAACAAATCACAAGTAAGTGAAATTTAATCACATGGGAGCAGGAAGTGTTTGCCATGGTTGACTAATGTGTATTTATTTAATTGACAATTAAGTGTTTTTTAACCAGTGTGCTGCAGCACAGTGGTGCGCCGTGGACATAGTGTAGTGCACTTGGGTCTGAACCGGAGAGGGACAAACTCTGCAGAATGTCGAGATCTGTCTGAGGAGAGGAGAATATGTCTAACTGGAGTATCTGGCATAAAAGCAGCTCCATGACTGCTATGCTGTAGACACAGCACTTCGAGAACTCCAGGCTGATAGAGTCCATCTGCCCTGGGTTTGTGGTCATCAGCAAGCCTCACAAACCTAGTGTGTATTCGGCATACGAGTTGCCTCTGAGGCAGACAGAGGTGAGCAAAAGGGTGAAGCAGCTTGGAAAGTGTCATATCTGAGAAAGCTGATCTCGGAGCTCCTTTTTTACTGGTTTCTCTGGTAGTCCCGTACCTTTGGGCAATTGAGCATGAGAATGAGACATAATATGTTTGTGGTTAGTAAGGTGTGCCTTGGGATGATTTTGATTACAAAAAGTGTGCCACTACACAAAAAAAGCCTTGGGAAACACTGATCTCGACAATAGTATGAGGCTAATTTATTTGGCGGGCTTAGTGAAATGACTCAATTTAATCAGAAAGCAACAGAGATATTTTCAGGCCTGAAGGAAATGAGGGCAAAATGTATGTTCAAGGAAATATGGGTATCTTCATCGTAAATGCAGAAAATGATTTAGTTTGGACTTGTCCTGTGGGTGCAAGACAGGTTGGAGGCGAGTTATATTTTAAGATGTGGGGGGTCTGTGGATTGTACATTGGGAATTTGTGCCAGGGTGAGGTAAGCCTGGCAAACTTGCATAGGACTGAGCAGACTGGCAGCAAGTACAGAATAAAATTAGTGCGGGAATGACTCTGTGGGTGTGGTAAATGATAAACTGGGATGCACGAAAAATCAGGGGACTAGTGATTGTATGATGTGGATTTGTGGAATCCAGTGGAGATGGGCAAGGACTGGGCACTCTATTAGCAGAGGAAGAATAAGCTTTGGATTAGAGTTATGCTATGGACCTGTTATAGGACTTCCATCTGTTATGGAAGTGCACACTATTGGAAGATTACAGAAGTGGGGGTGCAGGCATTATGGTGTGGGTTTTCGGCAGAATGGGGAACTGGGCAAGTTGGCAAAGGATTGGGTAATTTAGAAACATGTGTAGTATAAAATTTGGGTGGCTGTTCTTTTCTGCAGACTGAAGCTTTGGTGCAAAGTAGAAAAGGGAAAGCTGGCATCAGATTGGGCAGCATGGTGGAAAAGGTATAATACACTTTAGCCTGGATTTGTCCTATGAGTCTGGTACTGGACAGGCCAAGATGTGCTTTGACACTATGATGAGGACCACAAGAGCATGTGGAATGACCAGATAGGTAGGTAGATAGATACGAAAGGTACCGTATAATAAATAGATGTCAATGGCACTATATAATAGATAGATAGATAGATAGATAGATAGATAGATAGATAGATAGATAGATAGATAGATAGATAGATAGATAGATAGATACTTTATTAATCCCAAGGGGAAATTCACATACTCGAGCAGCAAAAAATATTAAATTAAAGAGTAATAAAAAATGCAGGTAAAAAAACAGACAATAACTTGAATAATGTTCAACGTTTACCCCCTCTGGTGGAATTGAAGAGTCGCATAGTTTGGGGGAGGAATGATCTTCTCAGTCTGTCAGTGGAGCAGGACAGTGACAGCAGTCTGTCGCTGAAACTGCTCCTTTGTCTGGAGATGACACTGTTTAATGGATGTAGTGGATTTTCCATAATTGATAGGAGCCTGCTGAGTGCCCGTTGCTCTGCTACGGATGTCAAACCGTCCAGCTCTATGCCAACAATAGAGCCTGCTTTCCTCACCAGTTTGTCCAGGCATGAGGCATCCTTCTTCTTAATGCTGCCTCCCCAGCACACCACTGCGTAGAAGAGGGCACTCGCCACAACCATCTGATAGAACATCTGCAGCATCTTACTGCAGATGTTGAAGGATGCCAGTCTTCTAAGGAAGTACAGGCGGCTCTGTCCTTTCTTGCACAGAGAATCAGTATTGGCAGTCCAGTCCAATTTATCGTCCAGCTGCACTCCCAGGTATTTATAGGTCTGCACCCTCTGCACATAGTCACCTCTGATGATCACGGGGTCCATGAGGGGCCTGGGTCTCCTAAAATCCACCACCAGTTCCTTGGTTTTGCTGGTGTTCAGTTGTAGGTGGTTTAAGTCGCACCATTTAACAAAGTCCTTGATGAGGTTTCTATACTCCTCCTCCTGCCCACTCCTGATGCAGCCCACGATAGCAGTGTCGTCAGCAAACTTTTGCACGTGGCAGGACTCCGAGTTATATTGGAAGTCCGATGTATATAGGCTGAACAGGACCGGAGAAAGTACAGTCCCCTGCAGCGCTCCTGTGTTGCTGACCACAATGTCAGATCTGCAATTCCCGAGACGCACATACTGAGGTCTGTTTGTAAGATAGTCCATGATCCATGCCACCAGGTATGAATCTACTCCCATCTCTGTCAGCTTGTCCCTAAGGAGCAGAGGTTGGATGGTGTTGAAGGCGCTAGAGAAGTCTAGAAACATAATTCTTACAGCGCCACTGCCTCTGTCCAAGTGGGAGAGGGATCGATGTAGCATATAGATGATGGCATCTTCCGCTCCCACCTTCTCCTGGTATGCGAACTGCAGAGGGTCGAGGGCGTGTTGGACCTGTGGCCTCAGGTGGTGAAGCAGCAGCCGCTCCATGGTCTTCATCACATGTGATGTTAGAGCGACAGGCCGGAAGTCATTCAGCTCACCAGGACGTGATACCTTTGGGACTGGGGTGATGCAAGATGTTTTCCAAAGCCTCGGGACTTTCCCCTGTTCCAGGCTCAGGTTGAAGATGCGCTGTAGAGGACCCCCCAGCTCTGATGCACAGACCTTCAGCAGTCGTGGCGATACTCCATCTGGACCTGCTACTTTGCTGGCACGAAGTTTCCTCAGCTCTCTGCTCACTTGCGCTGCTGTAATTGTGGGTGGGGATGTCTCTCCTATGTTGGTATCAGCAGAAGGATGTGTAGAGAGTGCAGTACTCCGAGGTGAGAGTGGGTTAGGGTGGTCAAACCTGTTAAAGAAGATGTTCATTTGGTTTGCTCTCTTCACGTCTCTCTCGATGGTGGTACCCCGCTTTGAGCTGTAGCCAGTGATGATCTTCATCCCATCCCACACTTCCTTCATGCTGTTGTTCTGCAACTTCTGCTCCAGCTTTCTCCTGTACTGCTCCTTCGCCGCCCTGAGCTGGACTCGGAGTTCCTTCTGCACACGCTTTAGCTCATGCTGATCACCGTCTTTAAAAGCCCTTTTTTTCTGGTTCAAAAGGCCCTTGATGTCACTTGTAATCCATGGCTTGTTGTTAGCATAGCAGCGTACAGGTCTTACTGGAACTACAATGTCCATACAGAAGTTGATGTAGTCAGTAGTGCAGTCAACAACCTCCTCAATGTTCTCACTATGTGATCCTGCAGGATATCCCAGTCTGTAGTTCCAAAACAGTCTCTCAGAGCCTGCTCTGCCTCAGGGGACCACTTCCTGAATGAGCGTGTGGTTGTAGGTAGGACTCTCACTTTTGGTTTGTAGTGAGGCTGAAGCAGAACCAGGTTATGATCTCCTTTCCCAAGCGCAGGCAGCGGGGTGGCGCTGTATGCGTCTTTAACGTTTGCATACAGTAAATCAATAGTCTTATTTCCCCGGGTGTTGCAGTCCACATACTGGGAGAATGCAGGTAATGTTTTGTCCAGCGTCACATGGTTAAAGTCTCCAGCGATTAGCACAAGTGCCTCGGGGTGCTGCGTTTGTAACTTAGCAACAGCAGAATGGATGATGTCACTCGCTATCTCCACGTCCGCCCGAGGAGGAATATACACGATGACAACAATGACGTGTCCAAACTCTCTGGGCAAGTAATAGGGACGCAAACTTACGGCCAACAGTTCGATGTCCCTGCAGCAAGTGGAGATTTTGACGTTAACATGTCCCGAGTTACACCACCGTGTATTAACATAGAGAGCGAGTCCTCCTCCTTTGTGCTTCCCACAGGTACTTGCGTCTCTGTCCGCTCTAACTGTGCTAAACTTGGGTAGCTCTACATTAGCATCTGGGATGGTGTTAGTTAGCCACGTTTCGCAGAAACACAACAAACTGCATTCTCTGTAGGTTCTGACATTTTTCACCAGCGCAGCCAGTTCGTCGATCTTATTTGAGATTGAGTTCACATTCCCCAGAATAACAGAAGGCACCGAAGGCGTAAAACGCCACTTTCTCGCAATCCGCTTCATTTTTAGCTTAGTGCCGGCTCTGCTGCCACGATACCGCCTTCTTACCTCGTCAGGTAAATAGGGAACCACACCGGCACTGGCATTTGTTCTCAGCGCTCGAGTTGAGTACTTGAATAGGCGAGTCTCGGCGTGTAAAAATCCATGCCCACGTTGTAAAAGTAAGTGTGTCCAGGGAACAAATCCACATAAAATAAAGTGGTAGGAGTGATCAATAAATAAAAATAGAAAAATAAAAGTAGAAAAATACACATACACATATAGTCCTACACGGAGCTGCTGAAAAGGCTGCCACTCTCGGCGGCGCCGGATGTTAGATGTAGATAGATAGATAGATAGATAGATAGATAGATAGATAGATAGATAGATAGATAGATAGATAGATAGATAGATAGATAGATAGATAGATAGATAGATAGATAGATAGATAGATAGATAGATAGATAGATAGATAGGCATTAGTTATATATCCAATTAGATAGATAGATAGATAGATAGATAGATAGATAGATAGATAGATAGATAGATAGATAGATAGATAGATAGATAGATAGATAGATAGATAGATAATATGAAAGGTACTATATATTAAAAACATGTGAATGGCACTATATAATAGATAGATAGATAGATAGATAGATAGATAGATAGATAGATAGATAGATAGATAGATAGATAGATAGATAGATGTGAAAGGTGATATATAATGGGTAGATAGATGCAAAAAGCACTATATTATAGATAAGTGCTGCTTCAATTTGTTCCTCCAAAAACCGCAACCCCAAACTGTGTCCTCCCCCACCCCGTCCAAATACTGTATTTTTCACCATTTGTCACTGTTTATAATTATAAGAATCCATCAAATAGATATATACATATATTCTAACCTGTAACTCAGCCACCATGGGAGCAAAAATTGGAAAGAATGGCTATTAAGTAATGACTAGAAAGTACTGGCATAGCTAAAATGTCTGCAATGGTTCAGTATTCTAGTTAGGTTAGTAGCAGAATGATTAAGGCTTGACTGTTTCTCAGAAAGTGAAAATAATTTTTCAAATTTGAAATGAAATGGAACATCAGTTACATTACAATGAGGGAGACTGTAAGCTAGCAAGAATGTTGTCTTAAAAGTGGTCTTATTCTGAAAAAGAACTAAATGTTGTACATGGGTGCTAACATATTCAGAAATAAAATGTTATATTTTGCATGTTTGACTCCTGTTTGTTTTTCATCTCAAATATAATTTGTATATGCACTGATCAAAAATAACAGTTAAGATTTTACTGGCCGGCTGCTTGTGGCAGACACTGTATAATGACACAATGATAAACTTTAAACAAGCCTGACTGTATAATGAGGAAGATGTCATTGAACTACAATTAAAAATGAGCTGAACTAAAGAATGAAGAACTGCTAGAACTGCATAGCAGAAATAAACATGGAAATAAGAACCTTGTGTTACTTGTTAATTATGGCAGTTGAACCCCAGTTTATTTTACACTACAACACTTCTTCATTTATAATTATTACTCACTTGCAACTGCTCATACATCTCTAGCTGCTTCATTTTCAGCAGACTTCTTGATTTCTGCTCCATCTCTCTATGCTGCAAAATGAACTCTCTTACTTGCCGGAACTGCCGAATTTCCTCATGTTTTTCCTGACTTTGTTGCTCAGTCATTGATATGTCCTTTAGAACTGGTTCTGGTAATGTGTTTCTAATTGAAATAAAACATAAAAAATATACATTTACAGTATCAACGTTACAAAAATATGTCATACACATTAAAGAATTAGTAAAATATAACAATAGCAGGCCATTTGAAACACTAAACACCAAACAATCAAAACAAAAAAACAGTAAGTACTACCTTCTCAGGGCAGCTGTACATTAGGGAATGCATCAATTTGGGTAAACATCTAAACAGGCACAGCAGATGGTTTAGAGACATCATTTGTACACAAGAACAATCACTGCGCATTTTTGTTATAAGACAAAGTACATTTTTTTCTTTGACAAATCAATGGCAAGTAGGACTAAATATTAAAACATCAGCCAAAAATGTAGTGGGTCCCTTGTTGCAATTTTGGCACTAAAACTTACATTCACAATTATTTTTATGGAAATGCCACTTCTCTGTATTTCTGCTGCAACCTCCCAGAGCCCATCTTAACACTTTAAACACTACTCAGTTTAAGACCAGCTGTAAGTCTGGAACATTTCGGTTTTTACTGGAAAATTTGTATTGAATTTGTTCATTCGGACCAATGATTACACAAATACTTTCTTCCCCAAATATTCTAAGGAATTGTATTACTGAGAGTCCACACAGGAAGTGGAATATTTGTGTTAATCAATTTCCCAGCCTCTGTGAAAAATGAAATAGAAATCCAACCAATTCTATGATGTTTTTTTTTTCTCCAGCATATCTAGAATTTTTTTGTTGTTGTTTTTTTGCTTTTTCTGTCCTCCTGGCTATATGAGCTTATCATCTGACTCATCTTTAGATACTTACAATATGATATTATATATGATGACTTTACAGACTTAATGGATTTAGATCATATTTGTTCTATAATTTGCTTGAAATTTCCAGTTGATTTTGAGTCTTCTCATTGCGCTATGTATCATACTTCACTTACGATACAAATTTATTTGCATGAATCCGAGATACATGCAGCGGCCCGAGGGGAGGGGCCTTCCTCACTCACCCGCCAGCCTTGTGGCGTTCCTTACCACCGCGTAGGTAGCGAATGAGATTACTACTTTAGGTCGGGTTTTTTTCTATAATTTGCTTGAACATTCCAGTTGATTTTGCGACTTCTTTCATTGCGCTAAGAATCATAGTTCTCTTGCAGGAGCGATATATTTGCGCTAATCTGAGGGGAAGGAGGAAGCGCGACGTCAGGAGTATGGAGCCAGGCAGGGCCCTCACTGTCCTGTTCTACACTATGCGGGCGGAGCCGCGGGGGACGGCTAGTACAATATAAAATGACTCTACTTTTCCACTAATTATATATCGATATTAGATAGATAGATAGATAGATAGATAGATACTTTATTATGTAAGCTTGTATCAATTCATTTATTATTACTTATTAATTATTATTCTTATCTAATTTAATTAGTTTTTGATTTCTTGAAACTATTTCTTTGACATCTTGTAAAGTACATTGAGCTGCATCCTGTGTTTGAAAATGTGCTAAAGAAATAAATGTTGCTGATTCTTTTACTGGTGGAAGAACATTACATTGATCCTGTGTAACAAGAAGGTACTCACTTTCTGTTTGTGTTATAATAGCTTTGGAACAAGCAATTCAAGTGCAAAGTGAATACCCAGAGTTTTCCAAACTATGATAGATAGATAGATAGATAGATAGATAGATAGATAGATAGATAGATAGATAGATAGAAAAGACAGAATATTACATAGAATTCATACATAGTGTAGTTATATAAAGAGGCATATATTATAGATAGATAGAAAATACAGTATGTTACATACAATTCATATATACTGTATTTATAGATAGATAGATAGATAGATAGATAGATAGATAGATAGATAGATAGATAGATAAAGTACTGTCTTTACAAATAAGTAATTCTTTGCAGTCTTGTTAATTTATCCAAGTATGTATATAACATGTGTTACTACAGAATATACTATTAATTGATCCCAATGAAATACAAATACACACACATACAAGCAGAAGTCCCCAGTAACACATTGCATTCCAGTGGGGTATAAAGGCACATGTTATAAGAAAGCATATAATGGATATAAAATGTGTCCAAAAACATTCAAAAAGCAAGCTGCCTGCATTTCTTTGAGTGGAGGGGCATTGAAAGATATGCTGTCATCTATAAAAACCCAGCAAGTTCTTATCGCAGACTGATGCACTCTGTATTTGAATGTGTGATATTGCACGTGGAAGGAATATTTCAGTCACACTCGTCGCCTCTCTCATCTGTGATGCATTTGCAGCACATTTGTAGTCAGCCTCAGCATTTCCCTTCCTTCAGTCGCTGTGCACACATTGACCAGTCACAGATTATCTTATCTGTATGTTTTATAGTTCATTTATGCTTGTCTAAAAATTCACTAGCTGTTATACTAATAAGTAGCATGTTGAGAAAGAACAAATCGTGAATATACTACTGTTTTCCATGAACCCTGACTGTTTACATTTTGAAGTAGGGTTTGCATTCAGACGTTTCACTGCAAAAATATACTTAATTCATTTCAGTTTGGTTCTGCATTGCACAATATTTAGCTCTGCATAGTTTTCTGTCAATTCCAATTTTCCTATGGTATCAGATCAGTCTTTGCTGGTCATTGAGATGGTAATGGTAAAAAAAAAAAATTATTTAACAGTTATATTTGTTATTGTTTTTTGGATTTGTGTGTAATGACCTGACTTTTAGTTTAAAGCTTTTATTTTAGTTAACTATATAATTTACTTCCTTTTTTCTGGCCCTGCCCTGAATAAGCAGTATGGGAAGATGGATGGATTCATGTAAATCCGTCCTCAAACCATAAATTATAGAAGAATTCCAGCTGCATTTCTTTGAAGTTTCTCAATAAAAATAAAAATTTATTTCTCAGATAAAACAACACATTTTTACTGCACAATAACAAATGTGTAGAATGTGTCTAAAAGAACAATTTAAGTAATCATACAGTACAACTGAAAGTCATGAGATAAAATAAAATTAAACTAAGTGAGTGATGTGTGGTTAGCTTTGTACAGATTAGAATATGCGGAAAATTACAATCTAAAAATATTGAATAAACATTCTCAGTTAAAGAAAGTACAGATACACCAAAGTAATACAGCATAATATTTACAGAAATGAAGCATTAAACTGAAGTTACACAAATGAAAAAAATAAGTGAAGTTTTTAAGCAGGTGGCACATGATAGTAACCTGCGTTTGTGATCCTAGCTCTGAAAAGGGCCGCTTTGTATGAAGATGATGGTCACTATAATGAACAAGGAACGTAAAAAAAAGCTTTTTTTAGGTTTAAGACTTTACATACCTTTCTACTTTTTGGGGTTGAAAGAATATTATGTTAAGATGATTTATTGCTAATAACAAAGAATCACTCAAAAAATGTATGAAATTTATTGTCTGGAAAATAGTTATCGAATATGTATAAAGAGCAATTAGATTGTTACAAACTAAAAAGGTTATTCAATCTATTCAAACAAATTACAGAAGGTAATATCAATATTCATTATTTTATATTTAGCATCATTTAATCTTGAGAGATTATAAACAGTGTAATAGAACTAATAATATTATTATAAGCTGCAATGCACCAATCACCACTGTTTGCAGCGTTTTAGTTTAGTTTATTTGTTATATTTTCTTTCTATACAGCAGGCAGCACAATGAGGTTGAGCTACAGTTTCACCAGTTTGATTCAATCCATGACCAAGAAAAAGAGGGAAATGAAAACATAGAGGGGATTTTTTTTTTTCCGTGGACAGTTTTCTATGTATTTCTTATGCAAAACTATTTAAGAAAATTAAATTATTATTTTTACCAAGAATGGCTGCTATAACAAGAACCACAGTATTAAGTCAATGCTATAGTAACAGCCATCAAACTTAGTAATAGTGAACAAGTTACTAAACTGACAAAACTACTAATTATTCACAAAATTTGAACCTTGATTAATAAATAAAATCGTTTTTGTAGAGTCCAAATAATTATAGAACTAATGGGAGGGTGTTGGAGGGATGGGCGAGTAACAAATATATTTGTTTCCTAAAAGCACAGGAAGTTACTGTGTCCAAAAACGGCATGTGCTTTTTATTATTAACAAGCACCAGTACTGTTATCTTTCTTTTACTTATGGATCAGAAGCAGCTCAAGTAGTTCAGATCAATACATTCAACAGTTATTTTCCCCTGGTACTGTGACTGACAGGAAAAAAAAATGTCAATTAGCTAAAAGCAATGCAATCTGATGAACCCAAAAGCAAATTATACAAGAAAGAAAGTTAGCTTGGTACATATAGGAATATAATTTAACACAATAAAGGTGTAATTTGTAACAAATGTAAGTAACATCTGGACAGATACTCCCAAAGATGGATTTAATCTTCTCAAGATGGGAAAGTGATTGTCATTGTAATTGACCTTCATGGTAATGAAAACATGAATAATGAATAATTAACCTTTGTTATCTAAGGGGCAAAATCTTTCAGATTAATTTTCTTCTTAAAGCCTAATAGACTTGCCTTCTGCTATTCTTTTGTTGGGTGTCAGGAAACATTAAACGGAGAGACAAGGGCAAGAGAAAGAAAATACCAGGGGCAAAGAGCTCAAAAAACAGCAGCCTTAACATTAATCCATACAAAGATAAGCAGTGTAAATATAGCACGTTAAAAGGTATTCTGTGCTTACAGTAAAAACAATTACAAACGATTTGTATCTATAGTACCTTTACCATTAAAAAAGTCAACGTGAATACTTAATGGTAAAAAAAAAAAGTTTAAAACATGGAACTAAATTAATTTGCTGAAATGTTACCACCGGTCTGTTGAAGAGCCCCACTTAGTAAAAGCATTCCAACTAACCTGCGGCAGCTTGACTTGTGAAGCGGATCTCCAGCAGCACTTGTTTGCTAAAGTAACCTGGCAAAGAAATTACAACTAAGAGTCCTCTTTTGGCTCACTTTTCTGAATCTGATTGGATTGATTCCAAGGTTTAGGCTCTCTAATTATCTGGGCTTAGGACCAGAGCCAAGTTGGGCTGGTTTGCCCCACTGGTGGGCAAGATTTCTTGACTTACTAATACTACCGATAATAATTTTTAATATAGCACCTTACATAACACCAAGAGTGTTATGTAAAGTGCTATATTAATCGAGTTGTTTCATTGTGTGCAGTGTACAGCCAACATTCTGCACCAATGCTTGTTCCCCAACCTGACGTGACCTTCCATAAATTAAAAAATGGCTCAAAATGCTTTCCATAGTTTATAAAAATGAATATAGTAATAAAAACATGATCAAAATATAACGAAATCAAATATTGTATAAGTAAACATACACTAAAATGAAACATATAAAGTCAACATCATTACAGTAACTTGCTGTACACTACAAGAAGGCCTGAATTCTGGGTATTTGTGAGGATAGTACTGTCAAAACTTGTGCAACACCGATTTACGGACTATATAAAGAGAAAGTGCTGAGAATTATGAAAAACACCAAAGGGTCTGCTGAAAAATCTCCTAATCCCACTTGTGCATGAGTTTGAATAGCCTGGCCGCACTTCCAAAGTTTAGTAAATGTTAATAGCTAATATGTCCAGATGATGGGATTGCAGGAATTATCAGCTGCAAATAAGCTCTGCTTCAGTCTGATGGCAATAGTGGACCACACATGAGCCGTCTAAACCTCCTAGAGGAATGAATCTGTAGGGATTTAATAAACTACAACAATAAGTTTTTACATTTGTTTACCATCATGCTTAGCTCCACCTTATAAGAACCTCAGCCTGTCAGGAACATGACTTGTGTGTACCGGAGAGGATGCTAGTGTAGCAATTTTGATTGATTAATAATCAATAAGATGGCCCACCCAGAAGGATGCCATAATAATGTGGAATTAATCCAGTAAAATTGGTAAGGCTCCTGTTTTATTTATCTTACTTTTCTCTGTTGTAGGAAGTGGGTCTCTGGCCTTTAGACGTACATCAAGGTAAGTGAAGCACACTCATTTTAAGAAATAGAATAATACAATTTATTAATAAACACAAGGATTATAGAAATATGACAACTGCATATATATGTTGACAAATAAGACTGGACACAGACAGACTTGACAGACAAGCACATAACGTCTAGGCTGGCTGTTTACTGGTTATTTAGAGTTCTACTTCATCTTGGCACAGATAAATAGTTTTACAATACCAAGTCTTTATGGATGATGTCCAATATTGTGGAAATGGAAGATTCTTCATGCATTGGAATGCACTCTTTCTCTTTGCTGCATGATCCTTGTCAGTGATGTGCTGCAGCTTACTCTGCTTGCTTTCTACTGTTAGACCCTTTGCTGTGCCATCTGCATCTCAGGGAAAAGCATTTCTCTTTATGGCACAAGAGTGGAGATGCTGAAATGCCCTTCTTGAAGTGATAGCTGC
This sequence comes from Erpetoichthys calabaricus, assembly GCF_900747795.2. Lineage (NCBI taxonomy): Eukaryota > Metazoa > Chordata > Cladistia > Polypteriformes > Polypteridae > Erpetoichthys > Erpetoichthys calabaricus. The sequence continues at coordinate 229,659,965 of NC_041396.2, forward strand.
TTCTCAGCTTTCAGACTGGCTCACTGTTTAGCTTGGCAAACTAGATCTCAACTCTCAGGTTCACAAAGAGAAGAGTTTGTCAGGTTCATCTCCCCAAGAGATGGAGCTCATAACATTTTAGGATTCAGAGGGTCATTTTGCATATTTCTCCATCCCTGAGAGAATCCCTGGGAGTTCAGTGAGTGTCCAGCGAATATCCCAGAGAGAGAGAGAACATCTTCAGGATGGTGCAGAGAGTTTTAAAGAAAGGTTGAACCATCTCCTGATTGGATTAAAGTCACTTCCAGTTACAAAATCAGTGTCTTTTAATATGTGGATTCTTCTGTCCATCTTAGCTGTCACCCCTTGAATTAAAGGTCTTTGTCCTTATTTGAATCTATTTTGCACTTTCTGGTGCAAGAATTCTGCAGAGGGGCTTTGGAGAGAAGTTGGGTCACCTCTGAGTTACATCTTTGTTATCAGATGAAGTCCAGACAGATCCTCATACAAGCTGGAGTTCAGTCACTTAGTTTGGAATGCAAGTGTCGGTTTTGTGCAGCTGGATGCCTGCACCCTGGCTTCCTTAACAGGCCTGCTGTGCTAAAAAAGCCTGGCAGAAAGGGCAATACCCACTTTGTCTGACACTAGTGGGAGATTGGTGTGAGAACTGTGAATAAATGTGGCAGTTATTCTTCCTAACTAGAAACAACTTACAGCAAACTGCAGTCTGATATGCATAATCCACAGCTCCTACTATGGTATAATAGGAGACCTGAAGGGTTGTGTAAAAGGTGTTAGGCTATCTTTGGACAGGTTTTCCACAGCCAAGAGAAGCACCACCCAGGAATTGGCTACTGGCTTGAATTTGACTATAACAAATAAATAATTTTGTTATCTTCAGAAATCTCTGCCCAGATATCTAATAACTTATCTGGATTTGGTTTAATTGTGGCTTTGAACATTTGGGCTGCTAGGATGAACTGTACAGGACATGCTAGATGGTAATTAACCAAATGCAAAACAGAAAATTTCAAAACATCACCACTGAAAACATTTCTGAGCTGAGCTTGAGGCCTTAAGACTGTGGAAGATTGTGGGTTCGCTTCCCGGTTCCTCCCTGTGTGGATAGCGCTTTGAGTACTGAGAAAAGCGCTATATAAATGTAATGAATTATCCATCCATCCATCCATTCTCTTCCGCTTATCCAAGGTCGGGTCGCGGGGGCAGCAGCTTGAGCAGAGATGCCCAGACTTCCCTCTCCCCGGCCACTTCTTCTAGCTCTTCCGGGAGAATCCCGAGGCGTTCCCAGGCCAGCCGGGAGACATAGTCCCTCCAGCGTGTCCTGGGTCTTCCCCAGGGCCTCCTCCCGGTTGGACGTGCCCGGAACACCTCACCAGGGAGGCGTCCAGGAGGCATCCTGATCAGATGCCCGAGCCACCTCATCTGACTCCTCTCGATGCGGAGGAGCAGCGGCTCTACTCTGAGCCCCTCCCGGATGACTGAGCTTCTCACCCTATCTTTAAGGGAGAGCCCAGACACCCTACGGAGGAAACTCATTTCAGCCGCTTGTATTCGCGATCTCGTTCTTTCGGTCACTACCCATAGTTCATGACCATAGGTGAGGGTAGGAACATAGATCGACCGGTAAATTGAGAGCTTTGTCTTATGGCTCAGCTCCTTTTTCACCACGACAGACCAATGCAGAGCCCGCATCACTGCGGACGCCGCACCGATCCGCCTGTCGTAATGTCGTAATGAATTATTATTGTTATTATTGACTCTGCACTGAGGTGTTGTCTATAAATGAAGCATGCATGTTCTGACTTCTGCATGATTTATACCACTGCACTGTAGTGAATATGGCTCATCTGGTGTATTCCCTATCATTTACCTGCATTTCTTAATTTTTTTCTCTGTTTTGTTTTCCTTATGGTGACACACACAGACAGATCACAGTAGCAAGGCCATAGATGCGTTCTAAGTGCTGCTATTAAATTGAAAAAAGGTGTTATTTCCTGAAAGCACTTCTTTAACTCTCACCATTTTCTGTATAAAAAAATCTGTTTCTCCTTCATTCATGTGAAATGTGGCAGTAAAATTCTAAACCCCTATCTTATCTGATTTCGATTAAAGAATTGTTAGCTGATGTACATTGTAGAAAAGTATATTTTGTTCTTTATCAGCATTTAACATAAGGCCTTCAGATAGGGGACAATCTTATTTAATTGCATTAACACATTTTTGCATTGAAATATGTATACAGGTATATATTTATTTATATAAATTCCAACCTTTATATACACATGAACACTCATGTGTCTACACTTTTGAGATTGTGTGGCACATAAAAAAGCAGTCCATCTTCAAAGCACTGATGTACTATAAGCACCTAAAAAAAGTAGTTTATAATAACTAGACTTTGCATTTATCACCTAACAGAAGTCACTCAGTAGGCAATGTCATGGATCACTTCCTTCCAAAGTGGATTGCTAAATTAAAACTTGTGTTATATGTGTTACCAGCTGTGCCACCCTTCGTAGACTGAAATCTAAGTACTCAATGAAGACCTCGGAATTAACATTTTCAGTTCACCATGCAATGCATGCATCTCTGTTATATGCCATTTGGTATGGCATTTGTAAAAGCAGTGTTAATGTTTGTGATGTGCCATCTATTGGATTGACAAATGTAATGCAATTTATTACTAAAAATGACAGACACATAGCAACCGGATCCAACCAGACCCAAAATATTTAAATACTTGGGTTAAACTTCCTAACTGAGATCTTGTAGCTTCTTATGAGCTAAGACTCATTCTTTCCTCCTTCACCATAATCTGGCATTTATTAATCATCTAATATGTTTTTGGCCACTCCTCATATGTGCTTTTAGTATGACTTGTTTACTGTTTCCACCTGTGGCCTTTTTTGATTCAGTTCAGCCAGGCAGCCTGTTTTTTACTGTCATTTAGCAGGCATCTGACTTCATGCATTAAATATGTCAGGTTTAATGTTTACTCTTTTCGTGCTGTTCTTCTTTTGATGTCTTTTTTGCATATCTAAGTATACATTTTGCTCTAAACTTTTACAAATCATTTAGTTTCACCTATTTTTGATCTTTAGCCTTTCCTATGATAATTTTGGCTGCTAAATGAGATTAATTCCTAAACTTTACTTATGTTTTTTGACTTATTTCTGGCACACATTATTCAATGCCTCAGTCATCACTGGTTTGCATGGTCCCACTGCTCCAACCTGTCAAATGCTGCAATCAAGAAATGAGTAGTTGAGTATTAAATGTATTTAATGTATTAGTACAGAAAGGACTAGAATTTAATCCTCTCATGGGCTCATACAACTGGATGCCATGCCATATGTACTGCTGTCTCACTCTGCCATAATCTGGGTTCACAAGTTTCACCAGCTGCCCCCACACAAAGGAGATATGAGAATAAAAATATAGCTGGATATCCTTCCTGGCGCCAGCCTTCTTTAGCTGCTTTTGACTGCACAAAGAGGGAATTGACCATATCCTAACACCAGGACTGATCATATACAGTATACTGCTCATAGGAGTACATACTCAATAAGTATATTGAATACCATTTACTAGAGCAACCTGAGACAAGCACATCCAAGTGCAAAACTCATTTAGAAGCATCCATCTTGTGAACCTGCTTTTTACCTTGTGGGGCTCTCCGGTCTATCCAGGTCAGATCAAATACAAGGCACAAATCAACCAAGAATGGGATTCCAGTTACCTTAATTAGAACTTAACTAAAACATTATTTAATTTACTAATGTGGTAAATGACATAAACAATGGATTAAGTTATTTTTTAAGCTGTAAAAGCTAATTTTCCAAAACGTACTTACAGAGTAAATGGTAAAGGGTAATTCATCTACAATACCTGAAGAAAGGAGATAAGTCCAAATGTGACCTTTGAAGCTGAGGACTGTCTTCGAAACTTGAAAGTGTTTCTGGGCTTACAGTTACTGATGCTGCTGTTAAAAATTTAAAACAAGGAAAATATTTTATAATACGTAGATAAATGTCTATCAAAGTAGCACCTCTCAGATTTTTACAGTATACATTTAAGACTAGGAATAGGATTATTAAAAAGATAGTCAAAATGATAAACATACATTTTAAAGTACAAAGCATTTGACATCCTTATGTCTTACATTGACCTTGCCCGGGGTATTGCAGACGTCTGCTCCTGACCCTAATCGCTGACAACTTGGTCTAACTAGTTGGGGTCCAAAATGAGACGGTTACCATATGAAACAATATTCTAGTTGAGTTTGCATTACCTTTTTATGGAGTTTGTTGCTAAGTTTATTTTTGGAAACGCATGCCACATTTCTAATTTTTAAACGTAATGAAAACTTTGAAAATATTTCTCTCTCCAATTTATACAGTATTGTTAATTAATTCTGACATTAATCAAACTGAATTTGTCAATAAAATTCTGTTACTCTGCACATTCAAATTCCATTTTTATGAAAGTTATTTGTCACTTAAAATTAAATACTGAAAGGCTGTCAGACACACTTTTGGATTAGACAATTACCTTCAGATTTTTCTTCGGTAGTAATGGGAGTCATAACCCTGCCAGCTGGTAACTCAGAGGAGAACCTTCGTAAATATTTGTTAATATACCTCAGCCGAGACTGCAGAGCCTAAAAAGGAGCATGATGTACATTAAGCATATTTTCAAAATGACAGCAAGTTTCTCTGAACTAAAGACAAACAGAATATTAATAAAATAGTTTCATTTGCTTAATTATTTAAATAATACAATTTCAGATGTAATTGTTGTTTCCTAATTACGAGTTCAAAAAAGAAGTTACTGCTAACACACAGTATGCAAAGATCTCCTAACTCTGAAATATTTCTAAAAATACACTACACAATTGTGACTTTCATCCCAAATATGTGCATGTTAGCATAAGTGTCAGCTCTAAATTGGTCTTGTATGAGTAAGTGTGAGTGTGTCCTACAAGGGATTTGCACCTAGAGCTGCAGGGATAGGCTTTGGCTTGCCATAACCCTTAAATGAATATATTGGTTTAGAAAATGTATGGATTTAACTTAACTTTTTACCAATAAATCGGTCAAGCAATCAATAGTTTATTTAGCATCATTACAAGGCACTTTAAGACAAAATTATTACAAAACAGTATGGATTACATACACCAATTCATGTATGAAATATCAAAATGGAAAAAGCAAGTAAAACAGAACATACAGCACTGACAATTACTAATAAATGCTTGGAGGCATAATGACCAACATTAAGGGATAAGTTCAGTATTTTTCAAGTCAAAGTTATTTCTTCACAATATTGGTATATAGTAGAATTGTGTTCTAAAGCAAAGTGTATAAATTTTAAAACCAATCTTGCATTTTCAAACGGAGTTAACGGGTACTGGGGTCCCAAAGTAAAAAAAAATAACAAAATGTACTGAATATGTGCATTTTTTAATCCAAAAAAAATGATTGAAAATTGATCCACATCTTGATATCACGCACATATTGCAAAACATGTTTGTGAGATACAGCCATTTTAAATGGAGACTTGCTGTGTGCTTTACTTTAATGGTCATCTTTGTCCGTGGCTACCTTTTACCCCCAAGGGTGTGGATTTACCTCGGAAAGTCATTGAAAACTGCTGTTATTATTGACATTATTGAATACTGATGCCTAGATGAGAATTACCGTCTCTGTTCTGTGGAACACTAGACTATAATAACTAAAAAGAAATCACACTTACAAACGTTTACATTCTTCCACTATACTGAACAACAAAAACATCATTTGCTTCTATAGCACATTTTCTTACAAATGATGTACTGCAAAGTGTTTTACAAAATGTCAAAGAAGAAATTACATGCAAAGAAAAACAAATTAAAATTAGATAAGAAAAATAATGCATAAATAGTATACAAAAAATAAATGATGCCCACTTATATAAGACAGATATATAATTAAGAGAAAAAGAATATAGAATTGTTTGCTTTTTATAAGTCTGTAAATGACAGTCCGATAAGGTCGTTTGGCCAGGAAGCTTATTTCATTATTTCTCAAAGATATTGCCTGCTGATACATGTATGATAATGCCTACATGTGCCTCGGTGGTCTAGTGAGACAAATATTGCAATCAAGCGATAAGAACTAAACAGATATTATAAGCGTACTCATACATTTAGTCTAAATCAGGCTTAAGTTTAGTAAGTTCAGTACAGATGTTTTTGCAAAGGCAGAGTGGTAGTGCAGAGCTGTCATTCCTGCCTCACAGCACTAGCGTCTGCAGGGAGTCGCATGTTTTCCCTGTGTATTTGCAATTTGATTCACATCAGTGAGTTTACTTTCTAGTTCTTGTATTACTATATCCTCAGCAACAACAACTCATCATGTATGAAAAAAAAAAAAAATCAATAACTGATTTGTGGGTGGGCTCTACTGCATAATCTGATTTTGTCTGTACTTTATTTACAGCAATAAAAACAATTAATAGGAATTTTTTTGTTTAAATATAATAAGTAGGTTCCTGAATAAGCATTCAAAAGTAACACTTCTGTTTTAAAAGTCGGTTCAATCAATTTCCCACTATAATGTCTATCAAGTGTTTTCAGATCTCTGCCATAAACAAATACCAGCAAATACACTTTTCTATTTTGAAAGATGCACCTGTTGGTCATAGGACACACTGTAATAATTAAAGGGAAAAGCATCCAGTATGAGATAAGTACACTCTTAAAAATAATGGATCTTAAATGACACTTTATATTTTTTGTTGGGTTATGTGGTACCTTGTAGAACTATTGCTCAACAATGCGCCATTTCATTCTGGGATGAGTTCTTTGCATGCGAATTTGGTTCTTAATGCTTTGAAAAACTTCCTAATATGTAGAAAAAAAAAACCCTACACAATATGTAATGTACAGCAGACTACCCAGCAAGGCACTAACAGATTAAGAAAACTTGAATGTAGCCTTTGTTATTGTATTGTATGTAGCAAGAGGTCTTTTAAAATAAGGACCCATTGGTATTTCACAAATCTGTTACTACCTGCTCATGGTTGTTTACTCTATGGAACCTGATCTAGTGAAATTAAGGTTTTTTCTGGAGGGGGCCTGTTTGAAATCAAAAATGGTTCCCCTATGGTATTGCTCAGAAAAACCACTCTGACGCTTTGATCTTCAATAGTGTACAGTACAGGAGTTTTATGCTAACAGAGGAAAGGTGGGACTGTTGAAACTTGGAAATGGAGGGACAGTAATTAAGATAGCAGTGAGAAAAGATGAGCTTATATAGACAGAGCCTCACAAACAGCCCCAAAAAGGCAATTTTAACAACAATTTACATCAATGTCCTTAATAAGAAAGCATTAGTACAAAGAAATACACACCTTTTTAGCTCTATTGCATGTACTTTATGTTACATGTTCAGGCCAAAGCAAAGAGGTACTTGTGAGAATTGAACCTGTGACCTTGGGTTTAGAAGTTTACCTCCTCTGACATGAAGCCTTATTGCCTAATTCATGTCAAATGAGGCCTGCCATGTGTTAATATGATTCTACTGTAGTATGAGTTACAGTAGTGGTGCATCAACTTTCATATAGGGATTAGTTTGGATTGCTGTTGGACGGCAACATAGAAAAGAAAAAAATAATTTTTGTACTTGAAACAATGAAAAAAAATAATACTTGAAGGAATGTTTATTAATCCAGCCTTAAAGGATGTTTCATAAAACTGCTAAGTACATTTAAGAAGACAATCTAGTGAAACACAATAGTTGTAAGGTATGCATTGTCATTTTTTTTTTTAAATAATCGTGTGAGATCAGGGAGGGACGGTTGTCCAGGAGACAGAGTTGCCACTTGAAGGTGCCAAGGTCCTGGGTGGGATCTTGGCTTTGAATCCTATGCCTGGTTGTGGTCTGTGTGGAGTGTGCACATTCTTCCCATGTGAGTTTCTATGCAGATACTCTGCCTTTCCTCACATATGGCTAAATGTGTGTTAGTTTGGCTGATTGGCAATTCTAAACTAGATCTGAGTGCCTGTGGGTGTATGTGTGTTGGCCCAGTACTAGACCTGTGCCCTGTCCAGATGTGTTTTGTTCCTTGGAAAGGCTCTGGTCCATTGGAATCCTGAATTAGATTTAGCAGGTTTGAGAATGTTAATATTAGGAGTGAAATGACTAGTGCATTGTTAAACTTAGCTTAAGCATATACTGTATAATTATAATTTTTGAGAATACACAATTGATATGTCTTGTGGATTATATGGCCTGGGTTCATGAACTGTGTCTGTAAGGTTTGCACATTTCCTCTGGATGTATGTCATTGCACATGACATATAATTTGTGATTCTAAATTGTCCATGCAAAAGAAAGATTTGGTCTTATAGTGGTTTAGCAGGTTGGTTCCTGCCTTGCACCCACTGCTGCCAAGATATGCTGTTACCCTTTGGAATCCTAAAATTGAATAAGCAGGTTGAGAATGTTATATGCAAGACAATACCTATACCTATGTATAGCAGTTAATACATTTTTGTAAAAAAAAAAAAAAAACAATCACAAAACGTGTAAGCTTTACCCAGTTATTTTTGACTTATCTATAAGTCACTTACAAGTTTTGTCATATGTAAACCTCTATTTGTTCAGACCATGCTTTTCATTACAAGGTCATGCATAGCTTCCTGCCTATTATGGCAACATTAACAAATGGTAGGGTAAAAACCTTAAAAAGGATGTCAGTCATATACAGGGTGTCAAACACAACTCCTCACTATCATACTAGATTTTGAAATTGAAGGAATTTCCATTTGTGCGGAGGCTTAAAGAGCTGATCATTCATACATTTACAGTACTTTGTTATTGGATATGCTCCTGCATTCAGTCACAATTTAAAATTGACACTTAAATTGCAGATGAATGAACTGTGGCGGTGGGTGTTTTGTCATATTAGTGCTTCAAGTCTGAAGAAACATAGACTGAGAAAGTATGGGAATGACATATTTGGACAACTTAATTGTTGTTAATCAAACCCTGCTTCATAGCCTGAATGGTCTCCTCTTGTTTGGATAATTCCATGTTAAATCGTCACACTTTTGGACCTCATCGTCACAGATTTTAACCAAACTTGGCAAGCTGATTTGGTCATATGAGTAAAACATGGGAATGAAATGTCTTGGATCAATATTAAGGGAGAAATAAAGTTAACAGAGTTAAAACTGATTTCATATGACTTTGTTTGGCAATATCCCCTTAAATATAAGCTGCACAGAAATGATTCTCATATCATTTTAAATCTCTTTCCCAAGTCTATATTTTGCTATCCCGAAAAGGAAAAGTTACTATGTTATGATTGAGTAGCAAAAAAAAAAGCTATATTTTAAAATTGGTCAATTTTTTACTAAATCTAGTTTATAATGTCATGAACAGAAAACAGAACATTTGGTCTTTGGCTTTTGAGTCTTTGCTGATATATATGTAATTATTTATAGGTGTAATAATTGGACATGGAAATACCCATTTGTTAAATTTATGTTTTTCTTGAATGTGGTTGCAGGTATTTAAATCTTTTGTATTTCATTATTCTAGAATAAGTTTTCCGCAGTTTCTAACTACTAAAATTCACATTGTGTTTTTAAGAAAATGTAAACATTTCTTTGGAGAGCTGACAGAGAAGTGTTCCTCATCAGACTGTGCTTTAGCAGTAACACAAGGCTTAGCAGACCCAATGATTAAAGATTTCAAGAAAAGCATTTTGTAAGTAAATGACAAGATGTTGTACGTTATATTGTTTTCCAATGCACTGGAGGACATAGAGTATCTGTGCCTCTAAGTGGACATACAGTGTTTTCCATTCAAAAATGGCACTATCCATGGAGTTCAGGATTCATGTCAGAATCTGCATTTAGCTGCCATAGCCAAAACTATACAAAAATAGCCCCTTGTATGATTGTGCATCATGTTTGGATAATCAGAGAAGTTAATCAAAAACAAAGAGAACAATCATTTTGTTACTGAAACCAGTACTTGAGCCCCCTCTAATGGAAAAGAAATACAAGCGTCACTTAGACTTAAATGGCTAGCATTCATTTATAAATTCAAACATTTAATGAATATATTACATTTAATTCAATTTTACATGAAAGGTAATATGCACTAATTAAGAGCTTTGTGTAATTAAAAATGTAGGTCAGCATAAAATACAATAGATAGAGCAGACCTTAAGTCACTTAATGCAGGTTATTACAGAAAGTGCTTCACTTACAGGACAGCGCGGACTTGGAGAGGCTTTGAGAGACAAGCACAGCAGAGATGTCAAGTAGTCGGAGTGGAAAATTACAAGTGAATACGCACTTTGAAAAACGTTCATGCTTTTGAGTAAGGATTAAAAGTTCACTACAAGTTACAAGAATAAAATTTTAGCCATTCAGTATGTATTCTAATAAATATATGAAAAAAGGAAAAGGTAAAGTATGTGAAAAATGTGTTCCTCAAAGTTGATTAGATATTAAAATGAGAAGTTTAAAGAGAAATCTTACAAATCAAAATTTAGAAAAAGCATTGTATAACTCAGAGAATAAGAAGCCTTAGTGGCTACTGTTATTTGTCAAAAAAAAGATTTATAAATTGAAGAAAGGCAACATTCATACCCAAATATAATAATTGCGCAGACCATCAAAGATGGGAACACTGTCAGTCACACAAATAAAATTGACCGTACTCTAAATCTACAACATTTATAACTATAGATGTACACTGATGGGCAGCACACTGTTTGGAACTGCAGGGTCCACATGACGAGGGGACCATTGTTTCATTCCTGGTCAGTCACTGTGTGCATTCCCCTTGTGCGTTCCTTTTTTTTGTCAAGCATGCTTGGTTACCTGGTGTTTAATTTTAGACCCATTAGGGCCATGTGCACGGGTGGATGTGCATTCTGTGTCGGCTAGGTTCATGGCATGTGCCTGGAAATACAAGGGTATGCTCCGACTCTCATTGACTCTGCATGGAGAAGGCAGCTATGACTGCAGGGAATCCTCAATAAACCTATGATTTAATTTTTTGTGGGTGCTCACAGCAGTATCCCTGTTCTCTCTGTTTGTGGAGCTACATTTTTGTTTCTTTCACAATGGAAAGAAAGTTTGACAAGAACATGTTATTTGATGTGTGGTACTGCAATAGTATTAATTTACTTTGAATTTTTACATGTGCGACCTATCTAAAGTGGGTTGAAATCGAAGCAATCAACATAGACCATTGCGTATTCAGTGTTAACGTTTGCAGAGCACTATTTATTGATGCTTATGTTGTATTGCATGTAGCAATAAAAATGCACTGCATTTTTCATTCCAACAGATGGCACATCAGAAACAGCACTGCTTTTACGAATCCCAAATCAATTGGCATACTGTATGATAGAGACAAATCAACCAGTCACACACACAGAAGCACAGACACGTATCAAGGTAGATGTTTTCTGCCCAGGCTCTATTATGCTTCATTCTGTCTAATGACTGTGTCTCCTCTCTGCAAATGCATTAAAAATGTTCTTTTCAGTTACTGCCTACAGTCTGAGAAAGAAGCTGTCCCTCACCATATGAACTCTTATTAGTCTACTAACATGTCACTGTGCCAAGTTACCGTAAGCTCTCATCCTAAAGGCTGGTCATAGAAAGGGTTATGCATCAAGGTCTGGAGTTTGGTGACACCATGGAGAATTCATGTTCAACAACTCAAAAAGCATGATGTCATCCTGGTATCACACAGGATCTAGTATGTTTTCATTTTTATAAATCTTTTTTCTATTTTTGAAACATTACTCCATAAATAATGTTATTGATTTTGTTTTTGTCCTGTCACTTATTATTTTTAATGAACATCTTATTTAAAGTATTGTTTTATGTTAATATTTGTTATTTTTGTGCTTTACACTCTTAAAATAGAGCTCCTCAATGTTGCAGCTAAGGGCCGTCCTCTGGACTTTATATTGGGCTGAGCTGGATCAGTTCCTAGGTGGGACATTATCTTATACTACTGTTCATTGACTCTCCTTATTTTTTTGGATTCATTCTTGTAAGGTCACCTTTTGGTTCTGTTTTGTGGCTTAATGAACTTGTGCTTTGTTTCTGCACTTTACCTTTTGGATTTTTTGTTTACGTAGATGTTAGCCTGTTTTACTTTTTGCTCTGAAGTTATTTTTGAAAATACATATTAAAGCATATTTTAGATGTTGTAGACCAGGGTTTTTCAGATCTACTCTTCAGAGCGTGGAAGGACCGGGTGAGAGTATTTTTTGGGACAGTTTCTCCTCCGGGCCAACAGAAGGCAGCCCCCCTGGTTTCATGGGTGCTCAATCCTGTTGGAACCCGTGACCACCACCAGGGGGTGTATGGACCTTTCCAGGGCCTTATTTGGCCACACTTCTGCCACACCCAGAAGTGTGACTGGAAGAAGCTCGGACTCCAGGTGCCCTATAAAAAGGGGTCAGTCCCACCATTCAGCGGCTAGGAGTGGAGGCAGAAGGACTCGCGGTGAGAAGGGACTATGGTGGTGTGTTGTGTCGTGTCATAGTGCTGGTGGTTGTGCACTTTTATTATAAATAAACACAGGTGGTGAGTTGAACCTGTGTCCTGCCTGTCTGTGTCCGGGTTAGGGTGGCGTCACACTGTATTCACCATCTTTCCAAATGCCGTTTTGTTTTGGTGATGGGTGGCACTATCTTTTGCTTTTTGCATTGCTTGTTTCTACAGGGTTTTCCCCATAATGCACATGGGCTGAACTGCTTGCAAAAAAATAGTCACTGGTATCTGAGACTGGACCAAACCTAATGAATTATCTACTGTGAAATTTTGATTACTGGTTACTTCAATCTAAGCTCTGCCTTTTATGATTTTGCTTTGGTTTTCGGTTTTGACCTTTGCTTTTCTGTTTGACTTTCTTGTAATCCTCACTCTTTTTAAATTAGACTGGTTGCCTTTTTTGCAGTTAGTACAAGGTGTGAATAAGCATAGGGAACTAAATTTTCTCCCTCCTGTGTTATTCAGTGCAATCTTCTCCGTTTCTGTCTTTGATCAACATCTGCTCAAAACATAACCCTTCATAAGCTGATAAACTGTAAAAGGTAACAAGTGTACTTCATTTGTTCTGTTGTGTAAATATACAAAATCATTTTACCATTTACATTTATTTACAATAAATTTATTTAGCACATACCGGACCATGTGATAACACCCTTTAATCATCTATTCCTGCCTCCAAAACAAAGTAAGAAAATAAAGAAGGCATTTTTTTTTTTTTTTTGTTTTTTCTGTCCACCCTGGCCATCGGACCTTACTCCTTTTTATGTTAACTAAGGTTGTCTTATTTTAATTTCTTATTTGTCTTTTATTCTTCTTTTCTTCATTATGTAAAGCACTTTGAGCTACTTTTTGTATGAAAATGTGCTATATAAATAAATGTTGTTGTTGTTGTTGTAAACAGACACACTTAAACATTTTGTTTCTGAGCTTTCTTTAAATTTACGCAAGAAATTCCTCTTTAGAATATATGGAAACATTGTACTCAAAATCAATTTAAACCATAATAATGCTGAATTTTGATATGAAAATTACAGATCAATAATAGAAAACATGCTAAATTGTCAATGGCAGATTTAGATTTGTTATAATGTAGAACTACCACACAACCAATGGGTAAATCTTTAGATAATTAAAAGTGAACCCATGGCAAATCAATGCAATACTAAATGTGCACAATATATTTCCATATGATTTTTTATGTATTTGTATACTGAGCCATAAAACATTGCACATCAAGATGATGAGTGAGATTTCCAGATAGATCACAGAGTATTCACTGCAATTTATTGAGTTTAAAGATTTAAAAGATGGGTATAATTGTTGAGAAATAATGCAGTCAAATCCTGTGGATGTTGGAAGGAAATCCAACTCAGTCAATAAAGATTAATACTGGATGATGTCTAGTATACTTTAGGATTTAAAGCAAAATGTTTTATTAATTTGAAGGTTATGTCAGTAAAATAATCACTAAATCAAACAAGGGATAATAAAACTAAGGATGAATATATCTTCATTAAAATAATCACTAAATCAAGCAAGGGAAATAAAACTAAGGATGAATATATCTTCATCCCAAATACTGAGATAGGTATGGACTTTGGATGTGTATTTTAACTGATCAATGCACTAAGATCAAGTCCAAGGAGGTTATGTTCAACCTTTATAATGCACTGGTGAGGCCTCGTCTTGAGTACTGTGTGTAGTTTTGAACTCTATGCTACAAAAAGGACATAGCAGCGCTAGAAAAGGTCCAGAGAAGAGCGATTAAGCCGAGTCGAGGGCAACAGGGGATGAATTATGAGGAAAGATTAAAAAAGCTGAGCCTATACAGTTTAAGCAAAAGAAGATTAAGAGATGACATAATGGAAATGTTTAAAACTATTAAGGAAATTAGTACAGTGGATCAAGACTCTTATTTTAAAATGAGTTCATCAAGAACACGTGGGCACAGTTGGAAAATTGTTAAAGGTAAATTTTGCACAAACATTAGGAAGATTTTCTTTACACAGAAAGCCATAGACAGAGGGAATAAGCTACCAAGTAGAGTGGTAGACAGTAAGACTTTGATATTATTTTGGAAAAATTAAGTAGATAGGACTGGTGAGCTTTGTTAGGCTGAATGGCCTGCTCTCATCATGATTGTTTTAGAATATACAGTTGTTGAGAATAATGTGTAAGCACATTATAAATTAACAGAACTTGGAATGAAGACAGGCTTTAAATATCAAGAAAAACAACATTCACATGTTTCATTATGTTCATACTTCTTCATGGAGTCGGCTACACGTATTTATTTTGCATGACACAATTTTACTTCTTTTAGAAAGCTAGAAATTATCACCTATTGTGCTCAAGATCTGAGGTTCATGGTTACCTTGAGAACATCATGAGCATAAAAAACTTTCAAAAAAAATTTAAAAGTGTTCAGGGTTTATATGATTTCCATAAAAGGTTGGCTTCCATTGGCTGAATTCATTTGCTGACAAATAGCCCTTTATTTTCTTTCATTAGGTAGGCAGATTATTAAATTATCATGCTGTTTATGGCAATAAATTAAATTAATTACATTAATTACAATGTATTTACTCTAGCATGCCAGTTACCTTCATAGCTCTCCCTGGTTCAGCAGATTCCCACGCTTGTTTCATATTTCTAATTTCATTGGCACGTTCAGTATCTTTTTTTAATTGAATTTTATCTGTATCACCTTGTCCACTCACAACACGTAAAGTCCAAAAGGGCATATTGACATCAAGAGCCTGAAATAATGAGAGAAATAGTAAAGCACTTCTAAATAAACATGTGACTTAGATTTTCAATGTAGAATAGTTTATTCCACTGCAACAAATGTGAAAGGACATCTTAATTTCAGACCTTAGTAACATTTTAGTAAAAAAATCTATCTATAGTGCATCTGGAAAGTATTCACAGCGCATCACTTTTTCCACATTTTGTTATGTTACAGCCTTATTCCAGAATGGATTAAATTCATTTTTTTCCTCAGAATTCTACACACAACACCCCATAATGACAGCATGAAAAATGTTTGAGATTTTTGCAAATTTATTAAAAATAAAAAAATTGAGAAAGCACATGTACATAAGTATTCACAGCCTTTGCCATGAAGCTCGAAATTGAGCTCAGGTGCATCCTGTTTCCCCTGATCATCCTTGAGATGTTTCTGCAGCTTAATTGGAGTCCACCTGTGGTAAATTCAGCTGATTGGACATGATTTGGAAAGGCACACACCTGTCTATATAAGGTCCCACAGTTGACAGTTCATGTCAGAGCACAAAGCAAGCATGAAGGCACAAATCTGGGGAAGGTTACAGAAAAATTTCTGCTGCTTTGAAGGTCCCAATGAGCACAGTGGCCTCCATCATCCGTAAGTGGAAGAAGTTTGAAACCACCAGGACTCTTCCTAGAGCTGGCCGGCCATCTAAACAGCGATCAGGGGAGAAGGGCCTTAGTCAGGGAGGTGACCAAGAACCCGATGATCACTCTGTCAGAGCTCCAGAGGTCCTCTGTGGAGAGAGGAGAACCTTCCAGAAGGACAACCATCTCTGTAGCAATCCACCAATCAGGCCTGTATGGTAGAGTGGCCAGACGGAAGCCACTCCTTAGTAAAAGGCACATGGCAGCCCGCCTGGAGTTTGCCAAAAGGCACCTGAAGGACTCTCAGACCATGAGAAAGAAAATTATCTGGTCTGATGAGACAGATTGAACTGTTTGGTGTGAATGCCAGGCGTCACGTTTGGAGGAAACCAGGCACCGCTCATCACCAGGCCAATACCATCCCTACAGTGAAGCATGGTGGTGGCAGCATCATGCTGTGGGGATGTTTTTCAGCTGCAGGGACTGGGAGACTAGTCAGGATAAAGGGAAAGATGACTGCAGCAATGTACAGAGACATCCTGGATGAAAACCTGCTCCAGAGCGCTCTTGACCTCAGACTGGGGCGACGGTTCATCTTTCAGCAGGACAACGACCCTAAGCACACAGCCAAGATATCAAAGGAGTGGCTTCAGGACAACTCTGTGAATGTCCTTGAGTGGCCCAGCCAGAGCCCAGACTTGAATCCAATTGAACATCTCTGGAGAGATCTTAAAATGGCTGTGCACCGACACTTCCCATCCAACCTGATGGAGCTTGAGAGGTGCTGCAAAGAGGAATGGGCGAAACTGGCCAAGGATAGGTGTGCCAAGCTTGTGGCATCATATTCAAAAAGATTTGAGGCTGTAATTGCTGCCAAAGGTGCATCGACAAAGTATTGAGCATAGGCTGTGAATACTTATGTACATGTGATTTTTCAGTTTTTTTATTTTTAGTAAATTTGCAAAAACCTCAAGTAAACTTTTTTCACGTTGTCATTATGGGGTGTTGTGTGTAGAATTCTGAGGAAAAAAATTAATTTAATCCATTTTGGAATAAGGCTGTAACATAACAAAATGTGGAAAAAGTGATGCGCTGTGAATACTTTCCGGATGCACTGTATCTATCTATCTACACACTGTAACTATATATACTGTATATATAGTTGACAATAAGTCTTTTTAAATTAAGTTAGATAGATAGATTTCCCCAAGGAGAAATTCAGCTTTAGAAGGTCTTATGTCAAAATCTTATCTTAATAATAAAAACTGATATGTTTTTAACATGGCATGATGCCACTAGCCAGGATGCTTTTTTTAAAAAAAAAAAAAGAAAAAAAAATACTTAATTAAATTTAATTGAACTCTTAACTATTATTAACTCAAGTACAGACCTCTGCTTGATCTGTGATCAAAGCGCTGCCAATCACTTTGCATTACCAATTCAATGTGACCAAGTATCCATAGCTCAGTTATTTGTACTGTTTATTACTTGTCATATCTGATGCACCACATAATGCCTTACATCAAACATTCATTGATTTATTAATTTTTAATTCAGAACACTTACACATTCTTCTACAAGTATATGATGGTCAGTACAATTTTCTACGCTGTGGTTTGCTGGGCTGGTAACATCACTTCATGAGAGACCCACCGAGCTATTTAAAAGGCCTGACTTAGTTAAGGGACATACTTTGGAACTTCTGGAGGTAGTAGCAAAAGAAAGTTAAAACAAACCTGAGTGACATTATACTAATGCTGCACATCCTCTCTCTGACACACTATGTGGCGGTCCAGGTTAGCTCCATGCTCCCTTATTGTTTCTGGGAGCCTCTTCGACCTATAATTGTCGACAGTCATAGACCGACATGAGCTGGGCAAATGAGGACACATACATGCAGCAAGGGGTAGGTGCAAAAGTGCTCATGGCTTTTATTAAAACTAATCCCCAAAAAAAATCAAAAAGTGTTCAAACAAATAGTGCGGTGTAACCAATCAATTTGTCAATAAATAAATAAATAATACACAAAAACCAGTATCCATGCAGAGGTTCAATATCCATAATAAATATATCCATAAAAATGAGTTTAATTATCAGAGACAGTTCTTTTTTCCTAAAAAATGGCCTCCCATACTTCCTTCTAAATTCAATGTCTCCTCTGCTTACCCCACCCAGGATCCTGCAGCAGAAGAGATGCCCAACACACACTGCCAGACACTTGGCATCTTCAGGAGACACCGCAAACCGGGCAACTCCTACTCCCTAGCAGTGCTCAATAGGAGTGCCCTTTTTCAGTCCCAGGCTCATCACCCTGTCCCCGATCACCTGCCTTCATCCAGTTTTAATATGAGTTCTCTCTCAATCCTGCCTCTCAGTCTTTCTTCTTTCTGTTCTGCTTTTCTTTAACCTCCATTCCTCTCTGTCTTTCTGATCGGTTCTCTTCTTTCTTCTCTGCTGTGGAAGCTCCTCTTTACCTCTCCTGCCGGATTGGGTGCAGGTGTGACACTTCATCCACTCTGAGGTGTGAATGCGGCACCCAACTGATCTGCTTTTGCATGTGAGTGTGTGATCATTCTGCAATCAACCTCAGAGCAGTGCCGTCATGCACACAGCCGCCCCCACTCTGAGCCTGAACGCTACCGGGTCCTGATTATTTAAAATTTGCCCTACACCACGGACCACTTATCACACACTAACATTGAGTACTTTCAGTCAACGACTCATTATGCAGAATTGTGTCAGACAACATTATTGGGTCTCCTTTATACCTACAGCAATATGTTTGCATAAAGCTACACTGGGACAGGGACTGCCAAGTCAGAAGTTTTCTTTCTTTTTAATTTTCAGTTCTGGTGTGTGTTTTCAGAAGACAATGGATGTGTGTATACACACACATCTGTCTATCTATCTATCTATCTATCTATCCCTCTCTCTCACAGTATCATGTACTATATTGTGGCTGCATGTTTCTCATTCTCATTCCCCCATAGTGTAATAAGAAACACCTCTGGGGATCTTTTCTGTCTGCTGTTTTCGGGCAGTTCGAAATTTCCTCCTGATGTCCCATTCAGTCTAATACAGTTACTTTAAAACATATAATATAATAAATATTATGCTAATCTGTTGTCTCATATAGTACTTTAGTTGGTATCTTTGAATTTTATGTTTTTGCTGCAGCATGCTTTTGAATTTCTCTTGGGTGATTAATAAAGTATATCTAATCTAACCTAGTCAATGGGTATCTAATGTTTTAGATAATAATCAAATATAGACACTTGCGTTGTTAGTAATTTAATTTTTATGGACTCTGAACAATTAGTAATATGAAAGACCTCTAACTTTTTGATAATTGTGGCTTAATTTTGGGTTTGATGTTGTTCTATTCATCTTTCTGGCCTTCTGCCTCTCTCATCATGTACTTTCCTTTTGCATTTTCCTGTTAGAAGTAGACTTCATCTCCTGGGGACTCATGTATAAACAGTGTTTATGCAAAAAAAGTTTTGCGTACTCCCATTTCCACACTCACATCCCAATGTATTGAAACTAAAGTTGGCGTAATGCCACACACATTCTCACGGAAGCACAACCCATTGCGTACGCATGTTTCCACCCATTTTTGCAAACTGGCCGCACCCAGCATGAATGCAGTGCTACAGTTCCTGTACACTACACTTTGATATCCTTCTGCTGTGAAACATTCAGACCTGTCATTGTTTACACATGTCTTAAACAACTATTATCATACACTGATAATTTCTGTATTATCTGTATCTATTATTTATTTATATTACATATTTATTGACTATATTTATGTATCTAGGTACATAATACCATACATTGCATCAATCTTGTCTTTGCACAATGTCTTGTCTGTTTGTGTTTTAATTTTTAATTTTAATTTTAATTCTATTTTTAATTTAAGTTTAATTTTTTATTTGCACTTCATGTTGTTATGCTGTAGACCCTGAGCTTCACAATTACATCTCTCTGTATACTTGTATATGGATGAGATGACAATAAAGTTCACTTTGACTTTGGTTTCCCTTTCTTTTTTATATTCACATCCATGACGTGGGCTTTATCAAATACACTGAAATTAAGTGCATATCGTTTACAAATTTAAGGCAGCTGATTGTAATCAACCTGTAACAATATAATGGTGCACGGAATGGCAAAGCTATTCCAAAAAGCACAGCTGCTTTAGCGTTGTTACTCTCAGTGCACCACTCAGAGTATTTTAACCCACTGTATCTGAGTGTGGAGTCACAGCTGCAAAGCAGCTCATCGGAAGACTCTATGTTGGATTGTGTCAAGAGCGCAGAGGATTATTGGGATACAGCTTCCAGCTCTGGAGGACATTTATAGCACACACTGTTAAAGGAAAGTGACCAGCATCTGCATGCATTCCACTCAGCCATTTGCACAGTATATTTGAACTTCTATATTCGGCCAACTCTTCAGAGCCTCTTCTGCAGGGACATCAAGACCCAAGAAACAGTTTCATCCCAAGAGCTATAAACGCACTCAATCATTCCATCAAGTGCACCCAGTAGAACTGTTTGTACTTACAAGTACAATTACCTCACTGTAAACAGTTGTAATATTGCACAACCTCAGCTACTTTATGAACCATTTGCACTATCTACATTTTATCATTTTATAGGAAAATAAGTTTATGGAGGATTTGCATATTGAATCTCATTGTACCATACAATGACAATAAAGGAATTCAATTCAAAGCGCTATCCTCTTGGTGCTGTGTGCTGTTAGAATACTAGAATGTATACTTGATATAATTTTTCATATGAAATGCATTCAAGTATGCATATTACATTATACACATAAATTGTTAACTTAATTTAAATAATTTATATTGTTAATAATTAAACATGTGGGGATGTGGTGGCACAGCGGTAGTGATGAGCTGACAACCCATTCAGGGATTGTTCCTGCTTCTCACTGTATGCTTGCTGGGACTGGTGCGACCCTGGATGGATAGATGGATGGAATAATTAAACATGTATTACAAAAATTTTTCAATGCTCCTTAAAAGTTTTGGAGAATCAGCATTCTAAGTTTACAACTGGTTTGACATTTATTACAGAGCATATATGGTGAAGACTGGTTACATGGAAAAAGAAAATGGAAGGACAGGAACTGGGGTGTGGCACGCGGCTGGGGGTGGTACCCAGCCGGGACGCCCAGAAGGACAGGAGGAGGGCTCATGCCTCCTCCGGACTGCCAAGGAGCGTCCTTATGCCTGGAGGACTTGGGACCTCAGCACTTCCACCACACTAGGAAGGGCTGGGGGGAAGAAGGAAAAAGAGACACCCGGAGTGCTTCCGGAAAGACAGCCGGCACTTCCGCCACACAGGGGTGTGTCAAAGGAAGATTGCCGGGAACCACCTGGAGCACATCCGGGTGACTATAAATGGGGCCGCCTCCCTCCTATCAATGAGCTGGAGTCGGGAGCAGGAGCAGGACAAAGCTCCTGGAGAGAGAGTAGAGGTGGCCCAGGGACAAGGCGAGAAAAGGCCCAGGAGAAGGGAGACTGGGGCTAGAGCACTGTGAGTTGTGCGGGACTGTGATAATACTTGTGTTGTGTGGACGACAATAAAAGGTTTTTGCATAAAGATGCAGTGTCGGTCTGATGGTGTCCAGGCAAGTCTCACATTGGCGAGCCGGGTAGGAGTTGCTGCCTGTTCCAAGGCGGAGGACTTCTATGTTAACAAATTTTATGAGAGCTGTCCGGCACCTCAGTCCACCACACACACATGCCGCATGGATGCGGCCCGCACACGCACTGCAGACGGCTCGCGGACCACCCAGAGGCCGCGAGAGATTCGCCACCGCATCGTCTCCCACCCGAGGGGGATTGGAGGAGTGACCCGTGTGCTGTGGATTTACCAGCGGTCGCTGTTCCCGTGAGAATCGGGGTCGGCACAGCCACGGATATGACTGGCAACCTTCGCAATAGTCCGACAGACGGGATCCAGGAGGTAAGTCCCAGGGCTGACGCCAGTCGACTCGCGAGGGTCGGCGGGGCAGTGGCCAGTGTTTGCCTTTCAGCTGGGGGCTTCCTGGATTCGCGTCGCCAGTCAGGCTGTGTCAACCTGCACTACGGGAATGGAGCAGCGACGCTGGACGTAACGGAGGATCCGCAGCGTATCCAGAGGCCGCGGCAGAGGAGCGGTAGCGGGTCTTGTCAAACCCTCGGGAGGAAAGGGGAGATGACGGCAGATCGGAAGTCCATCCCCGTGGCAGGCGAGAGAGTGGACGGCAGGTCTTACGTACCCGCCAATGATTGGATGGAGGCGGGACGAAGGAGCGTCCATCTCAAGCAAGGGGAGGGCCGGAGAGAACCCGGAAGAGAGCTCCAGGGAGCACAGCCGGCGATCAGGACCGATGAACTGGTAAGTCCTTCGCTGGCTAACGTTCCCTTTGTGCCTGTGACTCGGCGTGAGCCAGAGGATTCCCCTCGGTCCGTCGAGTCTGTGTTACAGGTAATACACGGCCTTCGAGACTACTTAGTCAAGCTCAAGAGGACGGCGATCGCGTCACGTCAGGGGGCGGAAGAACGCGCCGCCGGGTTCTCTGGCCGGAGGTTCGTGGCGACGCAGGTAAGTGGGACTTGCGTCGTAAATAAAATAGGAAAAGCGGGCGAATGTTCCCCGGTATTGTGCAGTTCCGGTGGACAAGTAGCCGCGATTCCGACAAATGAGAGGATGAGAAAGGCTGATTGCCTGGGAGGGGTGGTGCTTAGACGCCGGCTGGGTGCCGTGGGTCCTAGCGCACCACTGCCGCTGCCAGCATCAGTTATGAATCAGAGAGGGGCTGATTGCCTGGGAGGGGTGGTGCCTGGACGCCAGCTGATGAGTGCCGTGGGACCTAGTACACCACCGCCGGCGCCAGCATCAGCTGCGTGTTGGTCCACTCGGGTGCAGACAGCAAGGGGTCTCTGCCTTTCCCATAGGGAGACTCCAGCTGTCAGGGCACCCCAGAGAAAAGGGGAGGGCCCGAGGAATAAATCCGGGTCATCCCACAGAATGAGACGTGAGCCCGTGAGCTCACGTACGGAGATAGGCAGGCCTCTGCGGGTGCAGAGGGAAGTCCCAAAGCCAGTGGGGACCTCTAATAGGCGAAGGGTCCCAGCCAAAGGAGCATGGAACCCGCGGAGAGGGCCGCCTCCCTCCTATCAATGAGCTGGAGTCGGGAGCAGGAGCAGGACGAAGCTCCTGGAGAGAGAGTAGAGGTGGCCCAGGGACAAGGCAAGAAAAGGCCCAGGAGAAGGGAGACTGGGGCTAGAGCACTGTGAGTTGTGCGGGACTGTGATAATACTTGTGTTGTGTGGACGACAATAAAAGGTTTTTGCATAAAGATGCAGTGTCGGTCTGATGGTGTCCGGGCAAGTCTCACAGGGGATTGGTACATTTGGAAGAGACGGTACTGCTGCAACAGATTATTTCATCAAGGGTTGTGTGTGCCACTGCAAGCATCTTGCGGGAGGTAGGAACAATCCCTGGATAGGATGCCAGCTCATCTCTACCGCTGTGCCACCGTGCCCCAATGTTTAATACATATTTTAATGTATATCATCATGAAAATGATATCATGGGGCGGCACGGTGGCGCAGTGGATAGCACTGCTGCCTCGCAGATAGGAGAACCGGGTTCGCTTCCCGGGTCCTCCCTGCATGGAGTTTGCATGTTCTCCCCGTGTCTGTGTGGGTTTCCTCCCACAGTCCAAAGACATGCAGGTTAGGTGCATTGTGTGTGATTGGTGTGTGTGTGCTTGGTGTGTGTGTGTGCCCTGTGTTGGCTGGGATTGGCTCCAGCAGACCCCCGTGACCCTGTAGTTAGGATATAGCGGGTTGGATAATGGATGGATGGAAATGATATCATAGCATTCTAAAATGTTCAGAGAGCTGTAATATTGTGAATGTAATGTATTCTGGGTGGAGTTCAGTGCCTGTGTGCTCCTGTCTACAAAAGAGAAAGTCCGTTTAAGCATGTAGTGATTCACAAACACATAGAATACGAAGCATTTCACGTGCTACTTTAGTTATGATGAGATCTGAGAAAAATCTAGAAATTAAACATCAATTTTAAGATGAACTTTACGACATTCTACTTTTAATGACAAAATAAACTACAAGATTAAAGTGGAAATTTCAAGATTAAACTTGACATTTTGACCTTTTTCTTTTCTTCACTGTGTCCCTATTTTTTTTCTTTTCTCTGTACCCTAAAACACTTTTGTAGCCACCACTCAGATGGTGGGCTATGAGTCGCCTTTTCACGGCGACTTTCTGAACTTGAACTTTTAATGTCTGTGCTACTCTGTATCACTCAATCATCTTCCTTTTGTTGCTTAAACCACTGCTGAAGCCAAAAAATAGTATGTTTTTCCTTGCCTCCACTTCACATTTGCTGAAATTCTTCTTTATTCCCTGTGTTTTTGCCATTGTTTTGTCACAAAACACTGAATTTAAAGGGCTATTTATATTGATTTGTATATTCAAAAGGGCATAATTTGGGGAGGAATCGGTGTGGGGTGGCAGGCGTGTGAATGTTTGTTACTTTTCATGCTGAACGAGATTTATGGAGCTGAAGTGCGTGGAAGTTGGCTTACACACGGTTTTGTGCAGCTGAATTTTTTTGTGAGTACACACATTTCCACTTTTGTCCATATCCCAATTTTTCATTTGAATTCTATGCACGGCGTTATACATGAGGCCCCTGATGTTTTGGAATTTTTGACCAACAATCAACTGCCTACAACATTTGTACTGTGTTATGAAGCAGCTTTGCAAACACTGTATTGCTTACCTGTGACTCTGGCCTTGATGACACCTTCTCTTTTTCTTTATTGGGTTTGTCTTTTTCAGATTTTTCTACTGATTTGTCTTTGCCTTTTTTGGAGGATTTTGGAGTTCCAGGAGATTTTTGTGGCTCATTTTGTGATACATCTGTAATGAGCGGTGGAGAATTTTCATCTGATTTCTCTGTATTAGCTGTGGAATTCAAAGGAATGAAATGGCTTTTCATTATATACAGTACAATAACACATTCTATCATCCAGATCAAGGAAAAGTCAGAATCTGCTAATAATTCATTCAAAAAAGATTGATGGCAGTCAAATGAAGATAACATTGCTTCATATTTTTCTAAACCTTGATATAGATATTTACATTTTATATACATGCTTAACTATTTGTGCTCAAAGGCAAAGTTACCCAAAGTTGGTAGGAATGTTGACAAGTGCCATTTAGTCTGATAAAATGGGCAGAATTAAATAACACAAACATACAATGATACTCTATAACCGTTCTGGTCTATCATAATGGATTTATCAGGTTGGGTGGCTTGCTAACTTAACCGACCTCAAACTACTGCCATCACAAAATACCCCTCTTTCTCGCTCCCTAGCCTGGGCCCCCTTCTTCCCAGCAGGGCCACTAGAAAGCAGTGCAACCTGCAGTGACTTCAGGGGTAACTTTGAAAATCACTTTTAGGTTTTCTGATTGTTCCAGGTGTCCCACCATGCCTAATTTTAAATGAAAAGGTCAGGGCAGCCAGCTCTCTATAGTACGCATTTGGGTCTATGCTGCCACCAACTGGTTTTAGAAGCTTCTCCTACCCTCATCTATGACATATCTCTTACTTCAGTGCTCATGGGGTCTTTATTTCTGGAGCTCTATCTAACCAGAAGTGCTTTATTGGCAGCACCTTTCCTCTTATTCTGAAATGGCAACAGGTACCAGAGCTGTTCTGTCAGAACAAAAAAAATAAGGGAGAGAGGAAACAATATGGCAACCAGAAGATGAGAAAAAGAAACAAAGTCAAAAAATAGACTGGGGTCAAAGCCAAAATAAGAAAGTGCCAAGAAAACATACCCAATGTGCACATCACACAAAAAGCTGACTCCACGGAGAGATTTAAAAACATGAAAGTCTTGTTTTGTGAACCTAGGTATTTGAATGCTGCAGATAACACGCTGCCATCTTAAGTAGTGGTGGTCTGACGACATTACACATTGGAACCTCCAGTTGTTGTGTGGTAGAAATGGAGTGCCATTACCAACAACAGGGTGCATAAAATGGTGGCACCCATGAGTACAATCAAAACATAAATGCATGTACAAAAAATAAAAACCTCAAAGTCATAATTTCACACACTTTTCTCTCTCCCTCCGTGCTAAACTCTATCCTCGTCTAGTGCCCACTTTCCAGCCTGCCAACATATCTCCCTGCTTTGTCTGTGGCAAATCCAGTATTGGTAGGTAGGATGACAAACATTCTATAAAATGTGAGTGATTTAATAAGAAGCGAGTTTTGTGGAGTTTCTGTTAGTTTTTACCAACTGGCACAGAATAGCCCTCTCTTGCTATCTTTGGATTGTTTGAAATCCTTAATAAAAAGTTTGATTATTTGGATGCTATTCATTTTTTTATTATAATTATTGTATTCATATTACCAATGTGAGACATGGGTTTGCTTCCCAGGTCCTCCCTGCATGGAGTTTGCATGTTCTTCCCGTGTCTGTGTGGGTTTCCTCCGGGTGCTCCGGTCTCCTCCCACAGTCCAAAGACATGAAGGTTAGGTGCATTGGTGATCCTAAATTGTCCCTAGTGTATGCTTGGTGTGTGGGTGTGTGTGCAAGTGTGCCCTGCAGTGGGCTGGCGTCCTGCCTGGGGATTTGTTCC
This sequence comes from Erpetoichthys calabaricus, assembly GCF_900747795.2. Lineage (NCBI taxonomy): Eukaryota > Metazoa > Chordata > Cladistia > Polypteriformes > Polypteridae > Erpetoichthys > Erpetoichthys calabaricus. The sequence continues at coordinate 229,686,621 of NC_041396.2, forward strand.
CTGCCTTGCACTCTGTGTTGGCTGGGATTGGCTCCAGCAGACCCCCGTGACCCTGTAGTTAGGATATAGCGGGTTGGATAATGGACTGATGGATGGATATTACCAATGTCCTGTCTGCAACATAAACAGTCAATGAAAAAATAAGCAACATTCATTAAGAATAAACCTCTTAGGATTGGTTGCTGTAGGACCACTTAGGAAGTAGCTAGCAGTGAAATAAAGCGTGACACGGTCATTAAATTCACTTTCTAAGAGTCACTTCTAGTGACCAGCTCTTGCCTGAAGAAGGGGTCTGAGTTGCCTCGAAAGCTTGCATATTGTAATCTTTTTAGTTAGCCAATAAAAAGGTGTCATTTTGCTTGACTTCTCACTACATTCAAAAAGAAGTAAGCATAAGATTGATAATTTATAAATTTAAAAAATATAAATGTAATATTGTATTTTTTTTTGCTTTATTGAAAAAGGTGATTCATTTAGATAGCTTGGAAAAAACTGTAACAAAAAGCAAACGTTAATCCACTTCATTATTTTTAAAGTACTAGCCACGTTTCCTGTCAAAGACAGGTATTAGAACACATTTAAAAACATTTGATATCTCTTGCCTTATGTGTAACTTCAGCTCCTTTCCTCAATATGCTTGTGTGTCTGAACCTCTCTTGACCAGCTCGGTGATAAGAGGTCTGTGGCAAAGTGCGGTTTTAAATAAATCTGTTGCCGGAGCGTACAGACTCAAAGCAGGTGGGTGAGTACACATGCCAGCACCACTCCGGGGTTGTTTGGGGTGCTTGGTTGATCGCACATTCAGGTGCAAAAGCCTGCAGGTCAGTCAGGTGCCTCATTCACACCTCAGAGTTGGTAGAGGATAGCGCCTGCACCCAATCGGGCAATATAAAAGGAGCCTACACAATAGAGAGGGGAAGAACAAAGACAGAATCACATCAAAGAAAGAAGATGAGAGAAAAGAATGGAGGTTAAGGCAGGAGAAAGAGGCAGGATGGTGAGGAGCCCGTGTCATAAAGAGTGGTGGCAGATGGTCAGGAGTAGGTCCAAAGAAAGTGAGTGGCAGGCCGGCACTCGAGTGCAGGGCTGGAGAAGGGGTGGTCCTTAGAGCAATGAAGCAGAGTAGGAGCGGCCTTGTCATGCTGCGTCTCCCTTATGGATACCAACAGACTGGCTGAAAGGATGCTGACAGACTGGCAAGTAGGACCCCGAACCTGAAATGAGTGGATGACTGCACCTGTCAATGGGTGTCTCCTCATGCTGCAAGGTCCTGATGGGATAAGCTGAAGAGACACCAGATTTTAGAAACAGGCATTGGGGCTCATGAATGTTTTAATACAGAAACCTGCCTGGAATTTTAACCTTGTTTTTATGGGATCTATTTATGGAACATTTTAACTTCCAAGTTTCACTTTGCTTTTTGTGGATTATTTATTGAAGACTTTTCTCTGGCTTTAATAAAAACACTGAACACTTTTGCACCAACCCCTTACTGACTGTGTCTATCTCCATTTGCTTGGCTCATCTCACTTTACAACTGTTGACGGTTTTGGGTTCAAGGGGCTCTTGGAAGCAACCAGGGAGCATGGAGATGACTCAGACCGTTGCAGGTACTTCTTCTATCGAGGGTACTCCTGTAAAGCCTGCTTCTCAGACTGTGTCATTCTGAGGCACCTTGCTTACCTCCTCTCTTTGATGATGATTCTCAGTGTGCATCTTATACATTTATTCCTCCATGTGTATCTCACAAGCTCACTTCTTCTTTTGATCGTGTCACCAAACTCAAACTGACCAATCACACAAAAGTCAAACAGACCATTCATATTTCTCTGAGAGACTAGACACACACATACATCCAGACCTTGGCATTTTATTATATAGGAATTTTGAAGCATGCGCATATCATGGCACCACAGGTATTTGACAAAATTAACTGGTATACGCATATAAATATTCAGATAAGTTTGATCAAGTGATCTTAAATGTATTAATTTAGAATGTAATAGAATGTGGTTAAAGTTTTATTTTATTCTGGCACCACATGGAGTGACACTGTGACACAATGATTAGCACAACGATTAGCAGCACTGCTTCACAGCTCTAAGGTCTCATGTTCAGTTCCTGTGCGGGTAATTGAGTCTGTGCAGGTGACACATTCTCCCTGAGTTCTGGTGACATTAATTAATTATGAGTATGTGTGTGTGAGTGAGTGAGTGAGTGCCCCTTATGCTGAGCTAACATCTAGTGCAGAGGTGGATCCTGCTCACTTTTATCGGGATGGTAGAATAACCACATTTAGAAAAGAGATAAACAAGAATTCACAACCATTTGCCAAAAAAAAAATGAAAGGCATTGTAGACAAGCAATTCTTAGTTGTATCATTCTGAATTAATAACAAAGAAGGAAATATACTTTTACATTGTGGTATATGAAACCTGCTTTTTACCTCTGCAAAGATTTGAAAATGTAATATATGTACTGTGCACAACTAACATGCTTTCTCAGTGACCTTGGCTAACATCAGCATATCGATCTGAAGGTAGAGGGCACTATTGGATAGTTTTACAGCCTGTCAAGTGCATGTACTTGTTCCACAGTTCTACATGAAGAAGTTACTCGAAAATTCTTTGACTATATAATACAAGGACTAAAAAGGTAATGAACATATTCTTTACATATATATATATGGATGTATTTTATACATACGTATACACACACACACATACATTCACCATTAAAAGCTGTTTTAAACAGCAAATATTACAATAACATGTTCATTCTTATGAAATTTCATAGCTATTAACCTCACATCCATGCTATTGCCTACTATGTATACTATTATTGCCTATTACATGGACTCCCCACAGAAAAATTCTTTGGTGTTTGTAGCTATCTTTGCATGCATGAAAGGACTAAATCATTTTCAATCAATCTATATTTTATATAGTGTTATTAAAGATGGGCACAATCACAAGGCTTAATAACTTACAAAAAAATGGGCTGTACAAACAAATCAATGCAGCACTAAAAGATGCCAAGAGGACTTTATAAGTAAACCTGACAGATTTTAACCAGCAAGTGTCAGAAAGTGCAATACAAATCCTGACCAGCTGCAGTATAAATGTGCAAAACTGGGAACACTGCACTGAAGAGTGGTGTAATTTTGCTAATTTTACATTCGTTTTGTTTCTATTGTGCCTCACAGTGTAGGCAAAAATATGTTAATGAAACCAGTGTTTAAAAATGAATACAAAACACCCCTTGTGGGATTGTAACTTTAGGTTGACAGAGGGACTTGTGTACCTTATTTATCCTTGCTGACAGTCTTGTGTTCCTGGTATGCTCACCCATGGCAAACTGTCTTTAGAAAACAGGCCAGGCAAACAGCAATACAAAAAATTAGACTCCTGTTTTTTCAGAAATCTGTTAAAATGACACCCGGAGCAGGGACACTGGGATCCATTCTTTAAGCCTGGCCTGGGGGTGGTTTTGGCTGTTGAGCACTTGGTGGCTGGCTCTGTTGGACACTGGGGTAGACAGATGTGATGCCATTCAGGTGATTGGCGTGGGTAGAAGAGATGAAGATATACTAGACCGTGGCAATAAAAACTGGCGATTAGGGCAGAGAATTTTACTTTGCTGGCATGGAAGGAGCCACAGCACTTGGAAGAGGTTAAATGATACCAACCACATATCACCTGTATTCACAACATTTCCTTTGGAACCAGACTTCTTGGTCAAGAGTAGTTGCCATCGTACTCTGGAGTTTTCCCACAGGACAAGCAATGGGTAGGTGTAGTAGGGATACTCTTAAATCCTTGGTTGCGTGCTGCATGGTTTTATTTAGCACAGGTGGGGAGGTGGAAGATATCAAAATCTGCAGTCTTACTGGGAGACTTCAAAGTTCATATGCTAAATAAAAATGATGCTCTGTATGAAAGACTATGTTTTGGAGGAACAACCTTCCGGATATGAATTAATTAGATGTATATGCTCATACTTGGTTGTCCATAACAAACACTACTTTTGAACTTAAAGTTGATCATAAATGTACAAAATACTAGAGTGCATTGGGCCAAAGATGGACTTTTTAGTTGTGTCATCTGATCTGACGTTTTATATTCTGGAAAGTTTGGTAAATAGAGGTGCTCAACTGTGAACTTATCACAACTTGGTGATAGGCAGGCAGGCAATTTTCTCAATAGACCTAGGAGATTGAAAAAGTGGTCAGTCTTATTATTACAACTGATGCATGGGGTGGCAGTGTTTGTAAACACTACACTGAGCTGTTGTGTTGAAGCAAAAGCTAACTCTTCAAACATGCCTGATGATTTGACACTTGGGGCAATATTCCTCACCAGTGATCAAACTCTGAATAATAATAACATAAAATGAGATTAGGAACACAGGTGGCTGAAATGGGGCTCCTGTGCTGGTTTGATGACCGCTTTCTGCACATTAAAGTGAGGAGTTTAGTAATATTGGAGGATCTCAGGTTTAGATCTGCCACCTTACTGGATGAAGCCCAGGTAGTTGTGCTGATTTTGAAATGTATGTAGTTATCATGCACCACCAGCTTCTGTCACAGCAGATGTATTAGGAGCATGCCAATGACAGATGACTAGGGCCAGACTGAGGACACTCTGAACCTTTATATCTCTCAAATAACTTGGGGTATCTAGAAATTCCCTAGGAGAAGCTGTTTTTGTGGATTTGGTGGCCTGGTCCAAACATCCGGACAAATGGGCTTTTACTTGAACTGTAGATTACAAAATGATTAAAGGCAATAAAGGCACATTTAGCACAACAGTTATTTTCTTCCTATGTACAGGCTGGTGTATGAGAAGCAGCAAATGCAGTCAGGAAAAGCAAGAGGGAAGTCCTTGTGCAAGTTTTGTTTTTTTTTTTTTTTTGTTTTTTTTTTAGTTCTGTCATTCTTGTGACCAAGAACATATGATGTATTTATTGGAACAGGAAATTGTAGTTGTGGGGCTCTATATTCATAAAGGCTTCTTCATGTTGACATATGAAGGATTCTTGGAAAAATATCTACCGTATATACTTGCAGATAAGGTCTCCCACGGATAAGTCGGGACTTGATTTTACAGTATAATTTCTGATATTTTATAATGTTGGTCATATAAGTCTAATGCGGAAGACTCACACTATTGGTCAAAGAGATTATGATATGCTAATGCCCACCTGAGAGAGTAACCACAGAGAACACTGCCTTTTTTTACTATGTTGGCGCAGCAATGCGCTGTATCAGCACATGCTCCTAACCTCTCTCTCTCTATTGTGCCTACGTGACAACATGGCAATACCCAAACTATTGCAAAGCAACGGTTAGACTGATTTGTGTTTTTTGTATGTCACACCCTCATACATTTTTATTGTAAGAGCATCCCTTTATCTACGATAGAGCATTCGATCAGAAGAAAATACGAAGCTGGTTTTAAATTAAACGTTGTTGAATTAGCAAAAGAAATTGGTAACTGCGCTACTGCAACAAACTTCGATGTGTCTGAGAAACTGATGCGAGATTGGAGGAGGCAAGAAGAATATAAAAAAAAAAAATTAAGCATTGCATTTTTGAATGGGCGTCTGATTTTATGATTGATTTTTTAGGTTTCAAGATCTGACTTATACGTGAGTATATACAGTAGTTAAGTGATTCCGTGAGATGCACAATTCATTTTGGTTCTCGGCTGCATGTTCTGCTACTGAAAAAGTAACCTATACAATGATCCTTGCAAATGTAGATAGATTGGTTGGTACCTTTCCATGAAAAAAGAATAACCCACAATTGTCATTCTGCATTTAACGAGCGATTCCTGTAGCTCTCAACAGCTAGTTTGAAATATCACGCAAATCCAATTATTTATGATCTCTTCTAGTTGTACTAACAAATATGTCCAGGCCATTTTAGAATATCTTTGTAGAATAAGCAATACTTTACTCTTTTCACACCTGATTTGCTTTACTCGTAACATATCAAAGGCATGCAGGTATACAGGGGACAACTGCTTTTCATTGAATCACGTATCGGAGACATGCAGCACTTTTTCAATGACCTGTAAGGGTATCAAAAAATGTGTTCTCGTCTGTATATCAGACATATACATACATAAAATACTGGGAGACACACACATTTAAATGTCACTATTAAGCCTCAGGTTTATAATGTCATGCCAGAGGTGCAGAGACAGAAGTCGACTCTTACCAGCTGATAATGTCACTACATTAACAAAACACCTACACACTAAAGTAAAAGTAAGTTTAATTTTTTTAGTTTTCAAAAGCTTGTTTTGATCTTTTTACGAGTATCTGCTTCAATACCTGGTTACTTCTGTTTCCATGTTTTCATTTCATTTCAATGTTCACCATAATACTGATTAACACAAACGTATTTACTAAAGGTGTGGGAGAGTGCCCTGGAGAAGAGAAGAATGGAAACAGACGACCTTAATTTTGTATGGTGCCTGGGGGTAGAGTGTATTCGGGTGCCACAAGATGCCACTGTGGGCCTTGGTGGCTTTGGGACTTTATAGACTCATCCCTAATCTGGAAATTGATTCAAGATGAAACTGTAATTGACCCTGGAAGAGAGTTTAAAGAGTCAGGAAGTGAGCTGGGGCAATGGCACACTAGCAAAAGGAGGAGAAGCCAGTTTTAAGAGGAGGTCACAGGAGATGAGGGTTGGAGTGCTTTAGAGAGTACTCTTAACATTCAGGCAAACAGAGTGGCATCATGGTTTTGTTTCAACTTCTAGGTATTTCGATTTTTTATCCACCATCTGCTTTATCCCTTCCTTTTCCTTTTGTTTACAACAAAGACACAGTTTAGCTAAAGTTAGCTCACTAAAGACATGAATCATATGAAGAAGGGACTACGCTAGTTGATCCTTGAATGTCAGAAAAAATCCAAGATAAGATCCATCAATGCCCAGGGATTTGCTATTTTTATATTGGGTAAGGCATCTTAATTTCTTTATGTGGCTGCATAGGTGAGCAATGTTTAATTATCAATGTCTGTGTGTACCTGTAAAGAGGACTGATAGTTAAACATAAGCATAATTCCCACTTTCTTAAAACTGTAAAGAAGGAGACACTAAAATTTAAAGTAACTGTACAGCTGAACCAACAAAAAATGTCTTTCTTTGTTGCTTTAATTTTAACTATATTAGTACAAGTTTAGTACACTTTTAGTACAAATGTTTAGTACATATTTAGTTTAAGTATGCATGACTGGACAATGGTTTAAAAAGTGCCTTTGGTTTAGTGCTTAAATGGTTTTGGAAAGATTTATGATTTGTAAATCACTTTGGATTAAAAGAGCTGCTAAATTAATAAGTGTACATACAATTTTAGTGTAAAGTGTTAAAACAAAATAAAACCAAAACATTACAGTTAATTAGATCATGGCCTATTTAGTACTTTTAATGACTGAATGAAAACTATCAAAATACCATACCTGGAGAGGACTTTGTTTCAAGGTCTTTAAGCGACTTTACAAAGTCAAGCTGTGTTTCAGACAGAGGCCAGCTTTTGTGCAGCACAGTAGCTTGGATAACATATTTGTGTATCTGCAAATAGGGACAAAATAAGTAAAATAAAAAATCAAAAAAATATACAGAATTTTAATATTCAAATTAAGATTTGGGCAGAATTAAAACCTGTCTCAAATACTGAGTAACACGTTGAATTAGCTTAATAATACACAGAAGCACTAAAGCCTCAGGCATCCTGGGTTTGAATTCTCGCCCTTGTGGGGATTGCATGTTCTCCCTGTGTCTGCATAGCTACTCCAGTTTTCCTGGCTTATCCTCAAGGACATGTAGGCTTGCTTGATGTACCCTGTGTGAGGATGGGTGCATTTAATGGACTGTCCTGTCTAAGACTTCTTCTTGTCCTGTGTTCATGATTGACTGAATTGGCTTGGGCTACTAACAACACTTAATTGGATTCAGCTGGTCTAAGAATAATTTGTTACGATACAGAGAATTTATAAAAATATTGTGTGCATCTCTAATTATTTTTATTTACTAACATTTTTTGTTCTTTTAAAAGTTTTATTTCCTTGTTGCCACTCTGTTCTGTCTTAAAATGTTTCAATTGGCTAGATCACGTGCCAGATCAGCAAGATAAACTGAAAGTAGCCTTTTTTAGCAGAATCAGGCATAAAGCAGGAGCCTGCACAACACAGGTGTCCAGTCTATGGCACACCACAACAAAGAACAAATCTCTACCAGGCTAGTTTGAATTCCCAGTAGTACTGATCACATTTAGTGGTGAGAAGAAATCATGATTCATAAGGTCAATGGCAGTATAAAGGAGATACCCAATTTAACTACAGACTGTGAAAATGATGCTATATAAATTTTCCATTTCCTATACTCTCCCATTCATTTTATCCACTAATCAGATATTGCACTGCAATATAAAGTCCCCTTCCAAGAATCATTTGCTTGGTATTGTTAGGTATTTTTTCCATTTTCAACAGCCTAGATTTATTATTGGGGGCCTTGTGTCCCTGGTAGAGTTACCCTAGGCTAAATCCTGTAAGGGTTGTGGGCAGGGAAAGTGATCTGAAATTTATTGCTTTAATGGTTTGAAAGAGAACAAAAAGATAGCCTTAGCCAAAACATGAAATACTGTTGGAGTCAGGCCTGGGAGTGTTTATCATCAATACGAGCCTAGTAATTTGGGGTTTGATGTAAATGAAAATGGCTCAGCTGGAAGAAGTGACTTTGGACTGTGAAAGACAGGAGGCAGACAGATTCATCTGAACTACACCATCGTGATGTGAACTGGCTCTAGGGATGTTTAGTTCCACTAGCAAGGAAAGAGGCAAAGCTGATACAGGAAGTTAAAAAACATTACCCACATAGAGCTAGCAAGACTTCTGGAACACAGTCTGGAATCAGACTTCTTGATAGATTCTAATCTCTCTGGTGCTTGGGGAGAGACCCTACCCACTTTAACCTCTTTAGTGTGAGACCCAAGTGTCACTGGGACTGTGAAAACAGTGTTAAAGCATTAGTTCTGAGTGTCACTCGGGCAACTGTATAGATGCGTATTGTGTAAGTGTTAGTTGTAAAAATGCTAACAGTGTTAGTCCCGAGCATTACTCAGGCGATGGTATAGGTATGACTTACGTAAGCTTCAGGCCTGAGCATAACCCGAGCAATGGTGTGGACGCGTCTTCTCGTAGCCTCATAATGGCGTCTCATAAGAAACGTATTTCAGCAGCTCTGGTGTTGCACGCTCTTGAAAGGAATATGAACAGTGATATTGAGGAGCCTCTCATCAACAGTGACGACAAAGTGAATTTGTCATCAGGCAGTGAAATTGAAATGGACAGTTAAACCAAAAACGATTCTGATGAATCCGAACGGGATGCTCGTATTTGAGTTTTTTGTTGACCCTGCTTTAAATAAACCAGCACCACCTCATTTTGATTTTGTGGGGCAGCCTGGAATAAAAGAGAACATTGACACCCATGATCCATTACTTGAAGTTATTTCTTGATGACGATGTGATCAAAAGAATTGTTGTTGAGACAAACCATTATGCTGAACAGTGTTGAGTAAATGACCATACACCTAACATTCTGTTCTAACAGATGGGAACCAGTAGCTGCTGATGATATTTGAATTGGCCTCATTATTATTATTGATTTCACATTATTATTATTATACTTTTTACACTTCTGATTTTGTAGTTTTAGTGTTTTGCACATTTTACAATAGAAAGATGAGATTTAATAAAAATGGATTTTTTCAAGCCAAAAAATGCAATGCTTTTTACATGTTTTTGTGAGAAAAAAATGTAATGCTAAAGAGGTTAAGGTTGCATGTAAATTGAAATCTCAGCATCTGCAGGGGTTACGTTCACCAGCAAAGGTGAAACATTGTTGACCTCTACAGCATCCTAGACACACTTTCCTTAGAGGATACAGTGCTGGAATGATCTGATATTGTATATCTGGGTTCATGTAGGCTTGGACAGAGATGTTTAGCAATGGAAGAACTCTTGAGGTGTGTGAGATTTGAGTGAAAGTGCCAAAAGCAGTGCATATTGTAGGAATGTCTCGGTTGCTATTCCTCTTTAAAATGGTCAAATATCTTGGATAATACATTAACTAAGTAAGGCAGGCTATATTAGCCAATTTTGAAAAACAGGATGACAAAAGGGTGTGATCAAGTTATTGACGAACTGCCTTCCTGAGCCTTACTGAGAAAGCCCATGCATGCTGGAACTTAAAATGTTGGCTGTAAGAGTAGCAGGGACATCATCAGGTTTCTTCTCAGCAAAGGTGGAAAATGATTGACCTCTAAAACCTACTAGACACATCTTCCTTAGAGGATGCAGTGCTGGAATGATCTGATATGTGTGGGTGCATGAGGGCTTCAATAGACATGTATGGAAATGGCAGAACTCTGGGTGTGTGTGAGATTTAACTGAAAATGCTGAAAGCACTGTATATTGTAGGAATGTCTTGGTTGTTATGTCTCTTTGAAATGGTCAGACGTCTTGGATAATGCATTGAGTAAGGCAAGTTATGTTAACCATTTTTGAAAAAGGGATGACAACAGGGTGTGATGAATCACCCTCCTGAATGTTACTGAGAAAGCTCATCATACTGGAACTGAAACTTTGGCTGAAAGTCCAAATTTAGAACCAGGACAAACAATAAGGAAATTATTCCTTCTGAATTACAGATGATCAACATCTTACCCTTGGAAGGTTACTTAATGAGGTTCTAGGTGTGTTGATATAACTGCTTGAAGCATGGAGACAATGTTAGATCAGCATTTGGCTTTAGTGGCAATGATCAGTTTCTTGTAAACATGAGGCAAGTAGAGGTTTTCTATCTACAATTTTTAGAAATATAACTGCAAAATGACAACTCTAAAAGAGAATGTAAACTTGTTGTCAGCAAGAATGTCTTATTCAAAGCCTAAGCTTTTAGTTTATATTGTTTTCTTTTCGAAGGTTGTTGTGTAAACAAGAAAATTTGAATTATACATATAAATTTAAAACAGCAGCCATGACAACAAATGTTGGCATGCTTGTATGTAAAAAGTATAGGAACATCACAGCAACTTGATCAACATGCAACGCCTGGAAGCAAAATGTAGGGAAACATAAATATATACAGTATATGCTGTGTATATACACACACAACAGTACATATAAATTTAAATTAATATAAAAGTTGATATAGTGCATAATAGTGCTCAAACAGCTGGTGCTACTCAGTCCATATATTCGTATAGCAAAGCCTTGTGTTCTTGGGATCACTTCAAACCCCCATAAAGAGTGTGTAGGGATGTTTTTGGTTTTTATAGCTGAGATATTAGGCAGTCAAGACATAGACAGCATCCATTTTGGGGCCCCGAGATTTACATCTCTTTAATTTGTGGACATTGTCCTATTAGCCTTTACCAATTGTGATCACTGGAGCAGTCATTTGTGAATCACGTGTGATTAGATTTAACATTTTCAAATCTTAGGTCATGGTTCTTCTTTGGCAAGGAGTAGTTTGCTTTATGCAGGTGAGACAGGAACATCTGTTAGAAGCCCAAGGTATTTTTCATATGTGATGTGAAAATGACAATGTATAACAATGGAAGTACTGCAAACCTTGTACTTGTTTGTAGAGTTGATGAAGGAGCAAAGTTCTTAGACAAATGTTGATGAATACTACATGTATATAAGCTTTAAGAAGTAGCTCAAAATTATGAAGGTAAACGGTAAGTGGTCAAAATAAGTATCTTGAGAATAAGTCCCCGGAACAATGTCTATGGAAGCAGGTGCAGGACACACTAGAGGGATTATATCTCACAACACCCAGTACTTCCCTAGGAGCTGCAAGAGATTCTTGCCATGGATATCAAAGTCTAGTCTACCCTGCTCAGCCTGTTGCCAATGCCAATTTTGATTTGGTTTATAACATTCACACTATGGTTGTGAATCAAATGTGGATAAAAGTATTAACAAAAACAATAGGAATAAAAACAATAATTTAGTAGTGGGATGCTTTAAACTTTTCAAATCTATGAAAACTTACAAGTCTTACCGCTTGTTGAACATGTCCAGAATCTTTTGGGACTGTCATATGGATATTGTTTTCTTCATCTGCATTCATCTGGGATATCACAGATCTAGAGTGTTTCTGGCTTGTAGCAGAACCATTTCTTTCCTTTTTACCAAGTTTTCCTGAAGTCTGACTTGAAGTTGCTGTTATCATAAAAAAAAAATAAAATCATATGCACAGTGATTAAATGGTTGTATAATTGTTCTAAGCAGGGAATACAAAGACTGTTGAGGAAATAAGAAGCAACAGTTAAAGGGAACTGATAATAATGTGCTAAAAATGAAACACTACTGAAAATTCTACAAAGGTAAATAAGCATTTATATAATTAAATATGCTGCATTGGGATGCAAAGTAAGCAGTGTCATTGCACACAAAATGGGCAATATAATAGCGCCAGGGTCCTATCAACAGAAAGGGCCACAGCTCTTACTGTGCCAGGAGGCTTGCTGGAATGTGGTCATGGGACAGTAGCTGTTATGTTTGTGAAAACATGTAGACACTGAAGCACTGCTAGTGTATTAAGGGAAGAGCTTCAATTCTGACAGAAGGAGACAGAGAGGTTCATTACAATATGGTAGGACTACATGTGGGCAGCTTAGCCATTTAAGAGTATGTCAAGGCTGCAGGGACATCTAAGGCCAGTAGTGGAATGGTAAGCTAGAGCTTAACTCCTTCCAGTCAGTCCAAAAGAGAACTTTGAGGCTAGAGGTGAGATCAGGCTAAACAGCCAGGAGGATGAAAAACAAAAAAACTTGAGAATAACGTAAAGATGATTTTGATGTGAGAATTATAGGAGATGTGCTTGGTTTGGTTTGGAGGTAGGCAGTAGACTAGACTCTCCATATGATAGACAGGGTGGCTGGCCTAGACAGGAATTCCCAGTATGTTTGTTATTTCTGTTATCTTTATGTTTGAGTCTTTCAAACATAAAACTATGTTAAACATAATTTGTTTATTTTCCAAAGAATGACACAACTATTTTATAAATTTGGACTTCTCCTGGGTACTGTATAGTCAGTAACACATTTTAAATGAATGTTGATGTCCTGGTTTTGTTTGGTTAAGTTCCTAATTTTATTTCTTATGTTTTCTTTTTTCTATCTACTGTTCTTCCAAAAGTGTATGTCTGTGTTTCGTTGTGCTCACAAGTGTGTTGTTACTGCAGACATTTGGTCACTGTATGCATTTTGATGTGCTAGGAGTCCAAATGACTTAGATGTTTGGCAGCTGGCTGCTTCAGCTCTTTAATGTCACTCAGGGTACACAACAAGGATGTAAGATAGAACTGCAGTATGGCTAAACAGCCCACACACCATCAAGTTAACAGATAGTTCTGAATGACACCATGGGATCCATATCTGGGTACTTAAAGGCCATATCAAAGTTCTGCCTCCCAGTCCATAGTCACACAGTGCCACCTCACATCCAACAGCAAAAAGCTCTTCTTAGAGTATACTCAAAGATTATGGAAATTAGGTATTTACCCATCCATGAAGATATGACCAGTACCAAATTCAGTAGGTTAAAATTGAGCCACCAGTTGTCACAGTGGAGTGAAATAAAGCCAACGGATTCGTGGCAATGATACCTGGAGGAAAGACTGGATCCCATTCCTCCAGAACATTCTTCCCTTCTTGAAGTGAAATCTCCCCCCCACCCAATGGTTTAATCTACCACGTGAAATACTGTTTCACTGAACACAATTTGGACTAACCCTGGCAGGTGTAGAGATCCCATTTAGAAATGGAGTGTGCACCAGTCCCCAATATTTCACTGTGGCGAAGGAAAGATCTACAGGACGGTAGTGAGACCAGCTATGTTATATGGGTTGGAGACGGTGGCACTGACCAGAAAGCAGGAGATAGAGCTGGTGGTAGCAGAGTTAAAGATGCTAAGATTTAGGGGTGACATGGATGGACAGGATTAGAAATAGAACATTAAAGTGTCGGCTCAGGTTGGATGGTTGGGAGACAAAGTCAGAGAGGCGAGATTGTGTTGGTTTGGACATGTCAAGAGGAGAGATGCTGGGCATATTGGGAAAATAATGTTAAGGATAGAGCTGCCAGACAAGAGGAAAAGAGGAAAGCCTAAGAGAAGATTTATGGATGTGGTGAGAGAAGACATGCAGGTGATGGGTGTAACAGAACAAGATGCAGAAGACAGGAAGATATGGAAGAAGATAATCCTTTGTGGCAACCCCTAATGGGAGCAGCCAAAAGAAAAAGAAGCATACAAATATCTGAACAGAGCTTACTAAGGTCGCACAAACACAATTTGTTATAGATCATGTCAAAAGCAATAGACTGGATATCAGAGATGGACATTCAGCTGTGGCCTAATTTATCTTTTTATGTTACTAATTTATGTATGATATATTATATTAGTAAGTAGATATATGAAAATAATAATTGCAGACATGGCATGTTGCAAGACAATGTGGCACAGTGTGTGACTTTGGCATGATTTTCACATTAAAAGAGGCAGTATGCAGTGTGTAAGGTCTAAAATTTGACTGAACAAATTAAGGAAATTTGTGAAAGACTCAGAGCTCAAACAAATAAAAAACTATTAGGGAAAATGTACTGGGTTCCATTTGAGTTTGGTTTCATCTCAACAATGTGGTAAAAGATAAAAGATGTGCAATGATGCTGCTAATACCTTTAACTTACCCCAAAAGGTAAACCTTTTAAAATCCCTGCCACTTAATACAACTTTTGTTGAATAAGACATACACAATATATATATAAATATATAAATGGCATACCGTATCTTGAGATGCAATACAATGAAATACAAACATAAGTGACTTACACAGTGGCCTCTCATTAGTTAAAAAGGTGAATGCTGGTATAATGGCATGCCCTTTTCCAGTTGATGATGCCACCTCATTTTCATTATTGAGAATCTGTAACTTGATATACGCATCAGGTTTTGAGGTCTGTATCTGAATAGTAGCAAAATGATTTGTAGTTACCTTGATGAAAACCCTGCAAAAATAAATATTATATTGTTGGAAATTCAGTACCAATGAGGATTATGCATTATATGCAACTTCCTCCTTCATGTCCACATCAGAATCACAAATAGGAAAAGACTATACTCGCAGCATCCTAAACTAGAACTGATGCTTCATGGGATACTGCTTCATTGCCTGATGTACTGTATTTACAGTAGGTACACAGCCCATTATTGTCAGAGATGGGCACTGGCTTCCCATCACCTTAGACTGGATAAGCAGCTTGGAAAATGAATAGGATAGGTTAGGGTAAGTAGACGTTATCATCCCACTGGGAAATCTATTTGCAACAAGAAAGCACAAATACAAGGAACTAAACAAAGACACAACAACTGAAAACTAGTGTTATCATAAGTACACACAGTCAAGTTGCTACAAAGAAGAAGAATCTTTTAACAATACCCAAAAAATTAATTCACAATTTAGCAGTATCTCTACAAGAAACAGTGCACCACTTCCTAAAGGGCCAGCTACCTATAAATACTACATGTATAATATCAAAATGTGAGAAGAAGCCTAAACCCCAGGCAATCTCCACACAGATGTTGACTGGGATAGAATTTGAACCCATGTGTCTGGAGCTGTGAGGCAGTAGCAATAACCACAATATCATTATTGTAGTCACCTGTTATATAAATTGTATGTTGTATAATCTACATAGCATGATATGATCCATCTAATAAAAGGTGACCAAGCAAAATGTCAAGATGGCTTTGTTTCATATGCAGTATTAAACATGCAGCTTTAGATTAGGTGATTGTTGTTTGTTCAGCATTTTTTTAACACTTTTGGAAAATGTTTTAGGGTAAATAATTGTTAATCTGTCATCATCTCCCACCATATTAGGTCTTTCAAAAGGGTATAATATTTAAATTTAATTTATATTGAATTGAACGCATTTGTCATTGTAATCCCTATCTCAGGAGGACACATGCCCTGAACAGCTCATTTGCTGGTGTTGTTGGATGTATGATATTACATTATTCAGCAAGATAAAAATCAAACAAGTATCACATGAGGAAAATTTGAACAAAACCAGAAATTATTACGTTTTCCAAAGCTCTGAGAAGAGAAAGCCGTACAATGAATTCCAAAACAATTCATCACACATGAAGACACAGACAACTGCATATTGGATGTTCAGTACAATTGCCTGTGAACAAAGAAATTAAAAGTGGATGTGCCAAATGAATAGATACCCGATTCTAATGGCTCCCCGAGTGGAGTTACAAATTGAGCAGATGCACAAAAGGATGCACCAAATGCAAAACTGTTTGATTTGGTTGCTTTTTTTTTGAAAACTACAGAAGGTCTGTAAAGAAATTAATGAAAAACCTTTAATAATAATACACTAATTATGAAGGTATAAAATTACAGTGTCCTTTATAGGATACTGTTCAGGTCTAGTGGCACCAGCCTTGCCAGGCGAAAGCCTTTAATTTATTTCTTTTATATTCATTCCTCAGTTTAGATTTATTTATCAAAAGTTCTTTTAATTTATAATGAGAGATAGACCTCGAGCATTGTAAAGCATCACTTTTCATGTGCAATCTATTTTACTGCAGGCATCACCCAAGCTGCTGCTCATGTATGGCATATGTTTGTTTTAATGACAAATAAATGAATTCTCTTCTCAGTTATCACATCTTATCAGGCATCTGTTAAATCACTTCCCTATTCGCGTTGCTTCTATGTATCATGCATCACTCTTTTTTTCTCTTATAGTTCACTAACCAAATGGTTGCTTTTCAATTCCGATTTTCTTAACTATCAGCTGCGCATTTTCTTTCAAGATTATTTTATTTGAACAAAATAAGTTGCTTATGAGCCGAATAAAACATTCCCTATTTGTGTTATAAGTACATACATTGTAATATTGTTCCACTATATTTTAAATTCATTTATTATTTTTTTTGGAGTAGAAGGATTCAGTGAGATGATACTACTACATCTTTCTTGCTTTTTCTAATGAGTTAAATAAAACACAATTACACACTAATTGACTCTAACTAACCTAAATAAATAGGAGGATCAATCATCATAATCGGGCTGTCCATCCATTCCATCCATTTTTCGACCCACCTATTCAGTTCAGGTTTTTTGCAAGGCTTACAAATTAATTAAGACAAGTGAAATATAAAAACACATTGTCTATGTCAACAAAGCATAAAGAAAATTAATGAAAACTATACCTGGTTTATTGGTATGACTTTAAAGTGTGAAGAATAAATTGACAAATCTAAGGTGCAAAAATCTATTTGTGAATGCATACACTTAACAATACTACAAGGAAAAGCCTCATTACCCAACGGACACACTAACCACAGCTTTTTCTTTTTTTTACATATTTCCAATTAAACACAAATACACTTTTTAATACAATTATATTTTATATAGAGAAACCAATACATGTAATGGCTGCAGTCTTAATGTTTCTCTCATATTTTGTTCATATCACTGAACTTCTCTGCTTATTTCTTGTTAAAATTTAATGTTGTTTCAAATGTACATTTCAACTCAGCATTGTTTTATTTAACAAAGGTTTGAAGAAATCAGTGCTAAAGAATTGGCTATTCTACAGAAGTATACTAATAATAATAAAAAAGTAATCCATCTTCTCATGGATTTGTACATTTCAGGGCTGTAGGTACTGGAGCCTATGCAGGCAGCATCTGGCATAAGGCAGAAACAAACCCTGAGTGGGGTGGCAGTCCATCATGAAGATCACTCAGTCATGCAGGGTCAATTAAGAGACAAATATGTTTAGAAAATATACACATATATAGTAGATTCTTAACATTCTTAAACCCATATAATACAATACAACATCACAGGGAGCTGGAGCCCATGCCAAAAGCACTAGGCACATGTTACAAGAAGAGATGGAAAGGGCACCAGTCCAAAGCAAGGTCCACACTCACACATGACTACTCTAGAATCATCACTTAAATTAGTTTGCATGGCAATGAGGACGAGGGAGGAAAATCAAAGCACCCAGAGGAATATCAATGCAGACCTGGCAGAATATGCAAACTCAGAACAGACATTGACGAGGCACAGAATTAAAATGCAGTGCCAGCCTACACCACTTGTTGGAATATCAGAGGAAAACATAATTAAATCAATAAAGGAAAACAGTTCTTAGAATTTGTAAAATATAAAAACACAGAAAATCTCATTTATTTGCTATAAAGCCTAACAATTTGTATATATTTAAAGATTATAGACTCAAAAATAAACTGATCCATATAAAAACTCAGCATGCCATTGAAGTTTTCAAACATAGAATGACAAAATATACTAATGAAATTTGGTCAAAGACTTCCAGTAATACAAGGGCTACAATATTGTTAGAAGTAAAAACACACTTGCTCACCTGCAGATTTGATGTTTGTCATTTGGAATATAATAATCTTTAAATTCCTTCACAGCAAAATTGTTGTTTATTGGCTCTTGACTGAGGCTCGGCAACTGATTACAAGATCCAACCAGAAGCATTTTCCATTTTCCTGATGTGAGTGCTGAATCGCCTGAATGAGCTTCTGCTGTAAATGTATATTTCTTTTCAATTGAATAGGCACAAAAGAAGGAAAGAACATTAAATATTAAAAAAAAAATTACACATGTTATATTTTTTAAAAAACATTCATACATTGAGCCTACATCTACATTACAAACTTGGTAGCATCCCGCACAAGGCAGGAGCCACAAATAGATAGGACACCAGGACACTGCAAGACTCACTTATGGAAAATCCCACATTAATTTACACTGGGAAAATTTAGAATCAACATATAATCAAAAATGCATATCTACTGGAATATGGAGGATACCATGACACAGGTACACTGCATCTCCATGTCACCCTGTCTTATGTTTTTGGAAAAATGTAATTACAGTATTTAGCACATGGAGCCTGGGTGCAAGGGAATCATACATTATACACAGGAGAATAAAATTAAGACTGATTGGTAACATGTAAGGGTAGATTGAGAGGAAATGCTTTTCTTCAGTTTAGGATTATACGTGTAGTGTGACCCCTGCTAATGTGCACAGTACTACAGGCTATAGCAATAAATGAAACTAGGCACATTATACAACAGAATATACACAATGCTTATGTCAGAAAAACTCCTAAGACAGTGAAAATCACTCCAGAGACCCTTGATGTGTAACCAAGTCTTACTACGGTGGTTCTCAAAATGTGGTGGCCGGTGTAAGTCTAGTGATTTGTAAGGTGACCGCATGTGATTAAAGTGACTTTTAAATTGCTCATTAATGCTAGTCCATAACATACACAATTTTAAAACTTAAACATGATGACAATTTGCTCACAGAAAACTCGCATTTACTAAAGTATGCCACTGCACTAGCATTTTATTGCCAAAACATTTTTATTCATCATGCTTTGGAAGGTATAGCAATTAACTGTGGCCACATTTGTATGTATGGTACTCATGCTAACTGTGCTTATGTTACAGTAAAATATTGCAAAGAAGACCAATTAGAGGGCTAGGATACAGATTTGACAGTTCAGCCCTTCCATTATTTGGAAGTATTTATTACTTATTAAAATCAGACTGCTCATAGTTACTGACCTTCCATTTTAACTACTCCACTGAGAATGCCTATAAAACAACATGTGACTGCTCCATCCAGCTATGATGTTAGTGCTACCATTTATTCTCATACTCAGCTTTGGTCTGATTCATTCATACATTTTTCAGATCTCACAGAGATCCCAACCCATTTGCAGCATCTCAACTTCTTTCTTAATCAACATTTCACATTTCTTTTGCCGGCCCACTCGTTTACTGTGGTTTATGCTTCGATTTAGTACACTTTGACAGTTGCAAATTACATGTATAAGTACAGTTTTGATTAATACTATTGTAATATCCAGCTTTAGAAGCTCATGCAATCTAACAGTATTGTAGCAATTACCAATAAATGAATTTGTGGTACCTCAATAAACTTTCAGTTCTGTCACTCAAGCATATGTATTTACAGGTGCTGGTCATAAAATTAGAATATCATGACAAAGTTGATTTATTTCAGTAATTCCATTCAAAAAGTGGAACTTGTATATTAGATTCATTCATTACACACAGACTGATGTATTTCAAATGTTTATTTCTTTTAATGTTGATGATTATAACTGACAACTAATGAAAGTCCTAAATTCAGTATCTCGGAAAATTAGAATATTAATTAAGACCAATGCAAAAAAAGGGCTTTTAGAAATGTTGGCCAACTGAAAGGTATGAACATGAAAAGTATGAGCATGTACAGCACTCAATATTTAGTTGGGGCTCCTATGGCCTGGATTACTGCAGCAATGCAGCATGGCATGGAGTCGATCAGTCTGTGGCACTGCTCAGGTGTTATGAAAGCCCATGTTGCTCTGATAGTGGCCTTCAGCTCTTCTGAATTGTTGGGTCTGGCGTATTGCATCTTCCTCTTCACAATACCCCATAGATTTTCTTTGGGGTTAAGGTCAGGCGAGTTTGCTGGCCAATCAAGAACAGGGATACCATGGTCCTTAAACCAGGTACTGGTAGCTTTGGCACTGTGTGCAGGTGCCAGGTCCTGTTGGAAAATGAAATCTGCATCTCCATAAAGTTCGTCAGCAGCAAGAAGCATGAAGTGCTCTAAAACTTCCTGGTAGACGGCTGCGTTGACCTTGGACCTCAGAAAACACAATGGACAACACCAGCAGATGACATGGCACCCCAAACCATCACTGACTGTGGAAACTTTACACTGGACCTCAAGCAACGTGGATTCTGTGCCTCTCCTCTCTTCCTCCAGACTCTGGGAACTTGATTTCCAAAGGAAATGCAAAATTTACTTACATCAGAGAACATAACTTTGGACCACTCAGCAGCAGTCCAAAGGCGAGATGCTTCTGACGCTGTCTCTTGTTCAAGAGTGGCTTGACACAAGGAATGCGACAGCTGAAACCCATGTCTTGCATATGTCTGTGCGTGGTGGTTCTTGAAGCACTGACTCCACTGCAGTCCACTCTTTGTGAATCTCCCCCACATTTTTGAATGGGTTTTGTTTCACAATCCTCTCCAGGGTGCGGTTATCCCTATTGCTTGTACACTTTTTTCTACCACATCTTGTCCTTCCCTTCGCCTCTCTATTAATGTGCTTGGACACAGAGCTCTGTGAACAGCTAGCCTCTTTAGCAATGACCTTTTGTGTCTTGCCCTCCTTGTGCAAGGTGTCAATGGTCGTCTTTTGGACAACTGTCAAGTCAGCAGTCTTCCCCATGATTGTGTAGCCTAAAGAACTAGACTGGGAGACCATTTAAAGGCTTTTGCAGGTGTTTTGAGTTAATTAGCTGATTAGAGTGTGGCACCAGGTGTCTTCAATATTGAACCTTTTCACAATATTCTAATTTTCCGAGATACTGAATTTGGGACTTTCATTAGTTGTCAGTTATAATCATCAAAATTAAAAGAAATAAACATTTGATTAAACATCAGTCTGTGTGTAATGAATGAATCTAATACTGCATACAAGTTTCACTTTTTGAATGGAATTACTGAAATAAATCAACTTTGTCATGATATTCTAATTTTATGACCAGCACCTATATGTATGTTATGTATGTATGTATGTATTTATTTATTTATAATATCCCTCTGTTGGGTAACTAGTCCTAAAATAGCCATCACAAATTTGTTGACAACTTTTACTTCCACTGTTTCCCAATTTACTCTGCTTCTGTTCACTTTTAGCGATCACTCTCTCTGGACTCTTCTTCATGCCAAACCTACTAATATCACTGCAAGGGTATCTCTCTCTCTCTCCTTCTTGTAAAGGTACCTTGATGTGAACCGGAGGAGCCAATGCCTGAGAAGGGTCACACCCGAGGCAGCTGATTCTACTGCTTCAGTGCTGTCAATCTGCCTGTCATTGAACTATCTTCAACACCAAATGTATATTATGGAACACTTGATGAATGCTGAAAATTTGTTATGGAGGTAGTAGAAAAGGAGAGACTTTAAAGAAAACTGGGTGCCATTATGAACATTGCTGCTTATCCTCTCTTTGATACATTGAGTATTTTCAGTCAATAAATTATTCAGCAGAAGTGTGTCAAGAAACGCTACTGGAGCTCCTTTATACCAACAGCAATACATGTGCGAATTGCCTCCCAGTGACTGTGACAGCCAAATCAGAACTTTATCTATTTTTATTTATTCAATATTTATCTATATATTGATATATTCATTTGTATAAAGAGCTTCTGTAAAAAGCCATATTTCTCCCTGGGGACAAACAAACACAGTAGTTAGTTAGTTTGTAAGTTTGTTCGCTTTCTGGTAGCGCAGCTTTATATACAGGGTGGAATGTGACCTGCAACTTTTTATAGGAACATTTTTTGTAAAATTTTGTTGTACATGGTACACAGTACTTCATCAGGTACCACAATATAAAGGCAATCGGTATCTTTCAAGAGAATATTTTACCAAACAAATTATTTTTAAAGCATTTTGAAATGCTTATGTATTGTCTTTTTCCAATGTACATAAAAATATTTTATCAAACATGAAATACTCATTACACATGAATATTGTATTCTCATATTTTATTTTCAGACCTAATTTAGACCCCACCAATTAGTTTCTCTATCAGAAACATTTTCAGTTTGACCCTCAGGGTTATACCGTATGTCTACTACAGTGTCATACATGTTTAGTTGGTCACAGCCAGTGATCTGTGAATACACCTGCACTGAAATTTGTCATGCTTGGACCATTAAGATGGTCCTTATGTTAGTAAAGATGAGATTCAGGCATGAAAATGCATTTTCACACTCTGCAGTTTTTGGCCTAATAGTAAACAGCATTTTCAAAACCTCCAGTATATCTGTTAGGAGTCCAGTGTACATATCATTCAATGGCAAGTATCATATTTTTTTATGAGATTCCTCTCTGTGACTGCATAACACAAGATCGTTTTTTAAAACTGTATCGCCCTCTGATTTTGAAAGGTTAATTTCTATTTACTATACCTGAACACTTGAACATTTGTGACAGGAGCATTGTTGGAACATTCCAGCTACCACATGCGATCAACAAGCTGCTGAATATTTCAGGTCATTTTCTCAGTGGCAGTAAGCCATGTCAGCTAAACAATTACCTGCTGCATCAGTGTACATTTTTGTTTTGAATTTGTATGTTAAATAAATTACTCTGCACTGCATCAGCATTTGTTAGATATTTCAGGCTGACTAGTAAACAGTACAATATTACTGTGCTTTCTCACCACTTCAATCTTTCTGGATGCTCTCTGCATAAAACACTGTACATTCTCTAACTTGGTTATGATGTGCTCCCCTCATTGCAGTCATTGCTACTTTCCAGAATATCATCCATATTTAACCTGCTCAATAAGTTCTTTTCTATTTATTTCTGTCATAATGCTGCTTGGAATTATGATCCCTTTCATTTGTAACTGGTATTGCAGCAGTAGTGAAACGGTTTGCTTGTCCTCTTCTCTGTTCTTTTCTTTTTCAATTCCAGAACAAAGTACTGTATGCATTAATTATTACTTCATTTATATCATGGTAAATTATGAGAGGATAAGATTAACTTTTGGAATTCTTACCCCCATTGCCTCTGTTAACGCTGTTGTTTCTCTAGCTTGCTTTATATTTATAGACTTGCTGCACAATTTCACTGTATTTCTGACTAGTGTGTTTGTATATGTATGTGTGTGTGTGTACAGACCCATTAACCAAAGGAGGTGAAGGAAGAGCGAGTATGACAGTCTCATGAGTGGGTGACGTACATGATGATGCATTTCAAATACTTTTGCATGTCTTCCTTACACTATGATGACCTGTTGTGTCATATATAGCCTTTGTTTAACATTCTGGCACCCGCATATCCACCCTTCTCTCAAAATTCATAATTTAAGATACATAGCGCCATGCCTACATAATTCAGTGTGGAGCACACAGAGAAAACCCAGCATGTGTCACTGTATCTGACATCACTTTGCTGTGTTGCCCTTGCAAACAGTGAGGATGGATTAGGTAGAAACCAGGCTTTAGATGGAGGTTACGGCAGTCTGGCACACTACAACTGGCTGTCTTTAAAAGTAACACCAAAGTTAATATCGTAGAAGAAGAATTGGGACTTTTTTTCCCAAATTTCTTTGGATTAGGAATATATTGCTCGGACCAAAGATTCAAAACATCTGGTGGTTCGCTGGGCTTTGTGTGTCTGTACTTTGGTTGTCCAGAATTAAAAAGTGGTAGTCCTGGGCATCCGGACTACTGATTTGTCCAACCCTGCTGATTTTATCTGACTTTATCTTTGTCTTTCCCTGTTATAATAGACTGTGGACTCTCCAAAGGTAAGCTGCCGACTGGAGTTTTTGCTTTCCTCTCCTCCGTTGCCATCTACCCATAGTTCAACAATTAATTGTTATTACTGGGCTCCATTTAAGTTAATTAATTTCATAAAAATTTGTTTCCTGTCTGTTTATTTTAACAAATCTGTGTCTTTATGTAATTGGTGATTTGTAAAGTTTGTATTTGTATCTAACTTATGAACAGAACTATACACAAATCAACTACAGTAATCCCTCGCTACATTGCGCTTCGCCTTTCGCGGCTTCACTCCATCGCGGATTTTATATGTAAGCATATTTAAATATATATCGCGGATTTTTCGCTGCTTCGCGGGATTCTGCGGACAATGGGTCTATTAATTTCTGGTACATGCTTCCTCAGTTGGTTTGCCCAGTTGATTTCATACAAGGGACGCTATTGGCAGATGGCTGAGAAGCTACCCAGCTTACTTTTCTCTTTCTTTTGCGCTGACTTTCTCTGATCCTGACGTAGGGGGATTGAGCAGGGGGGCTGTTCGCACACCTAGATGATACGGACGCTCGTCTAAAAATGCTGAAAGATTATCTTCATGTTGTGATCTTTTGTGCAGCTGCTTCCTGAAACGACATGCTGCACGGAGCTTTGCATACTTAAAAGCTCGAAGGGCACGTATTGATTTTTGATTGAAAAACAAACTCTGTCTCACTTTGTCTGCTCCTGACGGAGGGGGTGTGAGCTGCCGCCTTCAACAGCTTTGTGCCGCGGTGCTTCACATACTTAAAAGAAAAACAGCCCTATTGATCTGTTTGCTTTTCTCTCTATCTCTGTGACAGTCACTGCTCCTGACAAGCACTCCTTTGAAGAGGAAGATATGTTTGCATTCTTTTAATTGTGAGACGGAACTGTCATCTCTGTCTTGTCATGGAGCACAGTTTAAACTTTTGAAAAAGAGACAAATGTTTGTTTGCAGTGTTTGAATAAAGTTCATGTCTCTCTACAACCTCCTGTGTTTCTGCGCAAATCTGTGACCCAAGCATGACAATCTATATATATAATTCACTAAGCCAGGAGACAAGTAGCCGACCATGGAAAGCACGCCGGAAGGGGCGTGGATTCACTAAACCGCCGACAAGTAAGACGCCAATGGCGCACGCAGGAAGGAGCCACGGCCATCAACTCAGACCATTGGATACGACGAAAAAAATCACAGTCACGCCCACCAATTCGGACGCGACGCCTCGAAAAACATGCCGTCATTTCTGTTTGTCTGTGCCACATTCCGCTTGCAGCTCTGAGCTACGTTGACTTTTCATTAGTCAACCTCAGTGGAATCTTGGTTCACACAGAGGCAGCGCGAGAGACAGAGCCGCACACACACACACACACACACACACAGAGGCAACGCCAGAGAGAGACAGAAGCATACACAGGCAGCACGTGAGAGAGAGCCACGCACACAGACAGAGGCAGCGCCACAGAGAGACAGAGGCACACACGGGCAGCGCAAGAGAGAGCCGCGCAATCCTTTAAAACTGAAGTTAAAACACAATGAAGGAAGCAGTCTTTAAAAATCAATAAGCCCTGTGCCTCTTTTTCATTAGCGTCTCACCTGCTTCAGGCCCTGCAACAGTCCTTCTCTGTGCCTGACTCCACTACTGTCAGTCGCCTGATTAAAAATGGCCTTTTCAATGTGAGCTATGGACCCGCTATACCACAGGAACACATTGCCTTCGAGCCTGCTCTCGCGCACTCTAACGTACCGGCTTTCTCTCTCTCTCCTCACTCACACACTGCACAGGGGAGAAATGCCCGAACCACGAGTCTACACTGTGAGTGCGATGATTATTTATTTAAAAATGGGCTTTTGAAGGGGAGCTGTGGACCCGCTATACCACAGGATCACCTGTGACATTGCCTTCACATTGTTTTCCTTTTATTTATAATCCTGTTGAGCAGATCAGATACCCAGGCAAACAACACTGAATAATCAATAGCTCCAACTACTTTGCCCGCCCCCACTCCTCACCTGAGTCGGTTTCGTCTCTGTTCAGCAGTGTTTCCCAAACTCGGTCCTGGTGAACCCCTGTGGCTGCAGGGTTTTGTTCCAACCAGATTCCTAATCATTAATGCCGGTGAAACTCATCCGGGATAAGTCGGTTTTTCAAACGCAGCCGTGTAGCAGATTAGTCTAGCAAGATGTAATAATCCGAGATGAATGCGTGCCCTCGCGCTGAGTGAAAAGCCAATATATATTGAGTCTACAAAACATGATCACCAAGTCTTTGATAGGCTGCAACAAAATGATGAAAGAACGGGCGCATTTTTTTCACACAAGCTGAGTGAGTGGGTGTTAGTTAGTTAATTAGCAACTCGAACGATTAAAAAACATTGAAAAAGCGGCGCGGATTGGTTTGCAGCGTGTAAAACAGTTTGTTTGTTGCGGATAATTTGCTATCCACACAGGGACGAACCGGGAAGTGAACCCCCAATCTTCCACTGTCTCCTTACTGCAAAGCAACTGTACTACTACACCACCACAAGGCAGTTAAAGAATGCACCGGGCCACATGTTCATTTTTTCCCCTGTGCTTAAAAGACATTAAAAAACTGTTTCTCAACTGTGACTCCCGAACAACTCAGTACGCGAAAAGCGGCCAGAATCGCAAACAATCAAAACTCTACGTGACTCACAGGTAGTGATGGGCCGCTCGATACTCAGGTTTCGACACTGTGTCGAGCTTTCGAAGCACTGCAGATTTTAATGCTTGATCGAATAATGACATCTGTGATTTAAGGATTTCACATTTTCTTTCTCAAATGTGCTTACCTATATCATGGCAAAGTACAGGGATAAACCTTTATTTTCTGTCTACTCCGTTTTAATTAAGACAGACCAAACAAAACATTTAAGGCTATTAAATGTGATTTCAAGAAAAGATCAGGGTTAATTATAATACTAATAACAGGAGCGATTATAATGACACAGTGCAAAAGTAAATACTAATTGAAAGAGCCGCGAATGCATGAGGTGAGTCGTCTTATTTTGTTTAACTCTTGCTATCGTATAGTGCATTCTGCCTGTCGGCATTAGTTATATTTATATTTTTTAGACATCAGACACTAGAAGCTACTGACGAACCCTTCTCTTCGTTGTCAGTCTGTAGCTACGAAAAAATAAAAGCAATACGACTTTTAACAGACGTCATTGAAGTGTATCATAAGTTTCTGTAACGTTAATGAAAATGGCCAGAAGGTGTCACGTGACAGGTGAGTGTCAAATGCTTCGAAGCTTCGATACGATTTCCTACACAATTGCTTCAAACGTGTTGATGCTTCTCAAGGCTTCACCCCGCCCATCGCTACTCACAAGTTACTGAACGAGAAATCAGCAGACTAGCATGACGAATGGGGCGTAATGGGCGTCTTTCCCCTCTCCTCCGGATTTTTCAAATGTTAATTTTTTCCCTGTGCTTAAAAATCATTAAAAAACCGGCCTGATTATGCGGCGTATGGTACGCCGCGGGTTAGCTAGTATAAAAATAACCATATAAACATATGGTTTCTACTTCGTGGATTTTCTTATTTCGCGGGTGGCTCTGGAACGCAACCCCCGTGATGGAGGAGGGATTACTGTATACTGAATTGAATTAGGTGCCTTCCAGATGCCAGTTTGTTCTTGGTACTCTCAATACAAATCATCAGCTATGTTAACCAGACTTTAGTATTTTAATTTTATTACCAGAAAGCCTAGTTAAATGTTTTGCTTTGCTTGATTTTGAGAGCTGCAGAAAGACACAGTGGGCACCATTGTTACACAGCAGCTGAAGAGTCTTTAGTGAAATTTTTAATTGATAGAGTTCTCATCACATCTCAGGCACTTTCTGGAGAGTCGACTGTCCTCCACAAGACATGAATGTTAGTTTGACTGACCATTGTACGTGAGTGGGTGTGCCCATTGATGGGTTGGCATCAGATAAATCCTGACTCGGCATGGTGATGTATTTCAAAAGAAATGAATAAAATAATGACATTCACTTAAAAATAGTTTCCAGCTTTGGTACAACTTTAGGAGATATAATTAATTAACATAAAATAGCCTACAGTGTATTTGGAGGTTTATCTTTCAGTTTAGAAACATATCAATTTAATTTCTAAAGATGATAACAGCCAATTAAATCTAAACACATACTGTCTATTTACTCTGGACCTTTTAATTATTAAGTACAATTGTCTACAGTAAAAGTGTGGAAGTTGAGAAGAATCCTGATGGGGTGCCTCTTCTAAAGCTGTATTATACTGCTTTTGTACTTTTTAAAGTGTCATCTTAAATCAGTATGCTTTGCCGGCTCCTGCAGCTTCAGGGTGTTCTGCTGCACCAATGTCAGTGCCGATGACATTTCTGTGGTGTCATTTTTTATGGATTAAAGGGACAACTTTCTTTAATCTTAAGATGGAAATTCAATGGATTTTGCCATAATCAAACACATAAATATGTCAGTTTTTGCGACCTTGCTACATTTTCTTGTGCCTGAAGTTCTTCTGGGAAAACAGTTTAAAACCTTTCACACCCACAATATAGCCCAGGCAATGGTCCCTATTTCCCAGGCTTAGCACTGAACCAAGTAGGTAAGGTGTTTTACACTTAACAAGAACACTCACTGATTGTTGCCATTGCATGTTCACCCACTATAATGCACTATGTGCACTTCCAGTAATTGCTTCTGCATAAGTTAAATTTTACATTTATACAACTTGACGTATCATGTGGTTTCATGTGGGCATCCTCAGATTATTTTTTTCTTCTTTCCACATCTATTCATGTCACAAAGTTAATGGACTTCAGTGTGGGTTAACTGTCATACAACCCAGTTGGGAGATTTCACACTGCGTAGTGTTACAACCCACTGTTAAAAATTCAATTGCAATACATGTGAGAGGTTAAGTGTGAAAGGAACCACAGATGACATTTAGAGGACTTTGTAACTAGAGTGCTCTTTACTCTGACCAACTCAGTCACATGGGAGAATATGATGTTTGCTTATTGCTAGTATAAGTTTGGAGGATGTTATTGTTATTTTGTTTTCATTAAAAACTATAAAATTAATCTCTGATGTAAGAAATAGGTACAGTATATTATGAATAATTATATTAAACACCATGTGTGTGAAAAGTGCCACTGTAATACTGGAAAGGGAACTTAACAAGATGGCCACTGATTAAACAGTCTGATATATACAGTATATATATATATATATATATATATATATATATATATATATATATATATACATACAGTATATATATATATATATATATATATATATATATATATATATATATATATATATATATATATATATATACAGTACATATATATATATATATATATATACTGTATGTACTGCTCAAAAAAATTAAAGGAACACTCTTTAATCAGAGTATAGCATCATGTCAATGAAACTTCTGGGATATTGATCTAGTCAATTAAGTAGCAGGGGGGATTTTTAATCAGTTTCAGCTGCTTTGGTGTTAATGAAATTAACAACAAGTGCACTAGAGGGCCAACAATGACCCCCAAAACAGGAATGGTTTAACAGGTGGAGCCTACCTGACATTTTTCCCTCCTCATCTTTTCTGACTGTTTTTTCACTAGTTTTGCATTTGGCTACGGTCAGTGTCACTGGGTAGCATGAGGCGATACCTGGACCCTACAGAGCTTGCACAGGTAGTCCAACTTTTCCAGGAAGGCACATCAATATGTGCCATTGCCAGAAGGTTTGCTGTGTCTCCCAGCACAGTCTCAAGGGCATGGAGGAGATTCCAGGAGGCAGGCAGTTACTCTATTAGAGCTGGACAGGGCCGTAGAAGGTCCTTAACCCGTCAGCAGGACCAGTATCTGCTCCTTTTGACAAGGAGGAAGAGGATGAGCACTGCCAGAACCCTACAAAATGACCTTCAGCAAGCCACTGGTTTGAATGTCTCTGACCAAACAATCAGAAATAGACTTCATGAGGGTGGCCTGAGGGCCCGATGTCCTCTAGTGGTCCCTGTGCTCACTGCCCGGCACCATGGAGCTCGATTGGCATTTGCCATAGAATACCAGAATTGGCAGGTCCACCCCTGTTGCCCTGTGATTTACACAGAAGAGACAAGGTTCACCCAGAGCACATGGGACAGATGTGAAAGGGTCTGGAGAAGCCGTGGAGAACATTATGCTGCCTGTAACATCGTTTAGCATGACCGATTTGGTGGTCATGTGATGGTCTGGGGAGGCATATCCATGGAGGGACACACAGACCTCTACAGGCTAGACAGCGGCACCTTGACTGCCATTAGGTATCAGGATGAAAATGTTGGACCCATTGTCAGACCATATGCTGGTGCAGTGAGTCCTGGGTTCCTCCTGGTGCATAACAATGCCCGGCTTCACGTGGCGAGAGTATGCAGGCAGTTCCTGGATGATGAAGGAATTGATACCATTGATTGGCCCCCACGCTCACCTGACCTAAATCCAATAGAACACCTCTGTAACATTATGTTTTGGTTCATCCAACGCTGCCAGGTTGCACCTCATATTGTCCAGGAGCTCAGTGATGCCCTGGTCCAGATCTGGGAGGAGATCCCCCAGGACACCATCTGTTGTTTCATTAGGAGAGTTTCCCAATGTTGTCAGGCATCATACAAGCACATGGGGGCCATACAAACTACTGAGTACGATTTTGAGTTGCTGCAATGAAATTTTGGGAAAATGAATTAGCCTGCTGCATCATTTTTTCCCTTTGATTTTCAGGGTGTGTTTGAATTCAACCCTCTGTAATTTGATAATTTTCACTTCCATCAAACGATGTGGCATCCTTTTGTTCCAATCACATTACATAGTCCATATCACTATAGATATCCAGCAGGATTTTTTCCCTTTGAGATCTGATGTGTTTTCATAGTGTTCCTTTATTTTTTTTGAGCAGTTATACATATCATTCATGTTTCGTTTTTTTAGCTTGTGTTCATTTTTTGGTGCTGGTGTGTCCACTGTAACTTCATTTTCCTGTTCCTAACAATCACATAATAAGGTGTGGTCTTCTAATAATGTACCTCTTCTGCTTCAAGGCAGCATTGTGCATTCACATATGCCCTTGTGCACACCACTAGCTGTAAAGAGCTGTCATCAGAGTTTCAATAGCTTTTCTGTAAGCCTAAATGAGTCTGGCACCATTCTCGTCCGACTTCATTCATTTACAAGGTGTTTTCTCCCACAGGTCTGTCAATTGCCGGATGTATTTTGTTTATTGAATCATTCATTGTAAACTCTCAGGACTGCAGTGAATGAAAATCCCAGAAGGGCAGCTGATTCCCATATCTGGCAGCAACATTCACAAAGCTACTTAGATGACGTGTCTTGTCCATTCTAATATTTGATTAAACAACAGCTAAAACCTCTCAGCCATTTTTCTATGCTCTCTCTCTATGTATATTAATTCAGCTACTTTCATGTTTCATATTTAACTTAAACAGGGATGAGTATTGTTTCTGCTAAAGCTAATGAGCCAGCTATCATTATGGATAATTAATATTACTGAACAACATCAATATTAACATATTTTCAGTGAAGAGCTTGGATTCAAATGTCCTTAAGTGTGATAATCATAGTTATGTTATGCATGACCTTTAGAGTTTGTACTGCACAAAATCAGATTTTTTCATTTCAAAGGATTATTACCTTATTTTTCTTATAAAGATGAGGTTCTACTTTATGGAAGATTCTGGGTACTTCCTGTCCTGTCTCATTGTCTGTCACATGAAGAATGCAGGCTGGTATATCGCAACTAATAAATGACATTAATTCTGTGTCTTCTGGAAAATAAAACACTTCCCTTTAAAGTGATTGAAAAGGAAAAAAAAAGAAAAACAAATAGGTTAAAATGTTATGTAAATTATTTTAAAATACAATTATAAAAAGCCTCCTCTGAAGTTGGGGAATATGGGGAATGTGATTGGCATAGGCCTAAACATGTTTCTAGGTCTTGATATGATTTTTGTCCACTTATTTTCACATATCTGATTCCAAGTTGCTAAAATGTAATATTCTGATATTTTAATGTACTTCCCTAATTTTGCATAAACAAATAATTATGCTAAGTGAATTTAGATTAATAATGGACAAAACTAGAAACAAAAAAAAGTCTGAGTACTTCTGCAGGACACTACACATAATGATGGTAAATTATATGTGTTTGTACCTGTAAGCCACAATAATAATAACTAAAATATAGCCCAATACATGACAAAGAAAACAGCAGATACAAATTTAAAACATGACTTAATTTTAGTTAAATTTACTTAATAACGTTAATTGCCAAGTATGGTGGTACAGTGATTTGTGCTGCTTCTAAACAAATCCACAATCTGGTTGTTGATCATGAAAAGAGAGTTATCCAGTGTCTACAATGGATTTCCACCCATGTCCTTGCATGCTGGCTTTCAAACTGGTCCTGAATGAGTTTAGGAGTGAGTGTGTGAATGGGCTCCATGATGGACTGGCAGGCCAGTCTTGGTAGGAGCCAAGTGCAGCAATGCTTGCATAGGCTCTCAGCCCCCATGGCCCTGAACTGGGTCAATCAAGTTTGAATATTTTATGCTATACTGGTAAAATAACATCAAGAAATGATAACCAAAATATAGTTAAAAGGTACATTTCTTTTTTTATTATTCTGAGTAACTTTATTAACTGTTCAGGACCTAACAACATTTTTGTCTAGGTGTGGTGGTCAGATCTGTCCCTTTGTGCTAATGATGTGGACATGCAGGTTTAGTGATGTCTGCCTCCCATGTAAGCCACCTTGGCCAAGCAGCTAGCTGTTCCCATGTTGCAGTCACTTCTTTTGGTGTTTGACTGGTACACCGTGACTGGTGAAGCCCAATTATTTTGAGCAAAAAATGATGCCTGTTCTACTATTACATTTGTTCTTCTTAGCTGGTGTTAAGCTTAGCTCTATTTATTTGATCCTAATTCTCATGTACAAGCAGGTTTTCCTTTGATGTCAAAGTCTGAAGCTATTCTGATTTAACCTTTAAGAAAAATCGTTTAAGTTTTTACCATCTGAAATATGGGCAATGCACAAATGTAACCGCACAGATATAACAAAGCAAATTAATTTCAATTAAGGTTTCCATTATAAGCACCTATTAAGAGTGTATATTATAAAATATACAAGAATGCTTTTTCATATAATATAAAACAATTAAAAATGACAGCAACATAAGCGTCCTATTATTATTATTAATTTCATTTTTTGTTAATAGTATAGTTAAAATACTTGTATATTGTTAGTAGCTGGTTAATAATGGATACCCAAATGTGTAGTCGCACAATATTTACAGTATATTGCTTTTGTAAAATTTCTTTAGACACAATATTTGTGTTTTTATTCTCATTTTTTATTTGCTGTCCAAGCTTTCTTTGCACCAGTGGTATTAACCCCTCATACTAATAGCAGTATGGTCTACAGGCAGTGATAATGCTTTCATAGCTCAGGGAGACCAAGAGATGAAACCATTCCATCTTATTCAAAACTTAACATTTCAGCAGCATAGCCAAAGCCATCTCATCAAAAGATTTACTGCTTGTACCTGTAATATTATTTATTCAAATTTCTGTTGTTGCCCAATCAAAGATGGCTGACTATGCTTGATTTAGCACAAATTACCACACCTTATTACAAATCGTTAAAACCCTTTCAGCTCCTTCGTTTGGTATGCCAGTTGTGATAGAGAGGCAATACATAATTTCCATGGGCAGCTTCTTTCAATCCATGTTTAGTATCATGATGTTTCAAGTGACACAATTTTGCCTGAAGACAATGTTAATGTTTCTTTATCACTCTTTGCTATGTAGTCATACCACAACCACTGATCAGCTTTGAGGGTAAGTATACTGGCCTCTCATTAGAGCCAGCCTTCTAGGCACCCATGGTGCTGGCCTCTCATGAATACTAGCAGTACATTTGATGCCCTCTGAATCCTTTGTGGGAATGTAACAGATAAAAAGAACATAGAATAGGATTGGATCCTCGTACCTGAATACAACAAACCATGTGTTCATCGGTTGCTCAGGATATGTTACTGAATACTCAGCAAAGCACATTGTGGTCCACTCATCTTGGTAACATGGGTAAAGCTGAACAGACTTTATGTTGCTATTGAAAATATGCCTAAAAAAATGATGTTAATGATTATTGAACATTTTTCATACTTATTTCAGGTAATTAAGAAAAGAATGTGTAATTATTCAAAGAATTTATATTTATATTTTTAGACAAGGATGAGAAGGGTCTTGAGTTATGGTGGGTTGCAGAAATTCCGCAAATATGAAACAGCACATAAAATCCTCAAAAGTATTTCTTCCAGCTGAATTTCAATTAATTTTCATCTAGCAACTTTTGACATTCATAGAAGAATATTACTACTTCACACTACAGACTGTCACCCTTTTCAATCATTTAGTGATTTGATGTGTGTGTGTCGCCTTATGTAACCGGCAGACATGCAGTAAGCTCAGTCACATGTAATCAGTTCGATTGGCAGCTGGCTGCTTAACTAAGTGGCAGAAACCACAACTTTTGTTCAGCACATCTCTGCTGAGGAATCAGTCATCAGTTGGTGGTGGCTATTCATGCCATCATAAAATGCCTTTTCTAACTCTATGAGGCATTGTACCATTGTCACAAAGTGTAGAATGTTTAAGCATAAGTGATTCATTGTAGTTATTTCTGTTTAATATTATCTCACTGTCATTTTATTATTACTTTAAAATATTTTTTGTAAAATAAGTAATAAAACATTATGCATTTTTGCATCAATACATATTTCCATTAATGGACATTTATAGTGCAAGTTCTAATTTGCATGCAAAATATGAACATCAGTAGGAGGACAACTCCTTCTTAACTCAAGGGCTGCTTGTATTTTGTTGAGATATTGAGAGAAACTATCCTTTAGCTAACAAAACATGCTTTATAGACTAAATGGTTTCCCCTTTTTCACACTTATATTTCTAAAATATTTAAAAACAATAACTATGGTTGACAAGTCTCCATCGGAGATTTAAATTATTTCATATTAAAGATGTAGATCCATATAAAACTAGGTAAATGTCTGAAATTTAATGATCACAAATGTAAAAAGAGTGTCATGTGGCCATGAAAAAATCAGCATAATCTTCAAAACTGGCTAGACAATTATTAGGTAAAATTAAATATACATATATTGAACAACAAAAATCAAAACAGAATTAAATAGAATTTGACTATACAGTATGTATGTGGTAATTCAATGTTATCATTTTATAAGCATTGTGCATAATTTAGAAAAGCTGAGTTAGTCCATTGGACATCTAGGACAGTGCTCTGCTAGCAATGATATCTATATATGTTTTTTGTTTTAATATTTGAAATAGTGTTTTAATAATCTAAGTGGAATTTCCCAAAGTATACTAAAAATATGAGGGGACAAAAGGTAGGGAACAATCTTAAACAATAAGAAACTACACTTAAAGAGCTGCTGAAGTCTAAGCATCAATGTCAATGAGGTGGTATGGTCTGCTGCAGATTAAGGTTGAGGACATAGACAAAGGCACCAATAAACCAGTTACCCCCAGGTCAACGTCCAGCCAGGTGCTCAGCAAGTGTGGAGACACAGCTGGCAGTGAAAGCTCATTGTTTGCTAGTGGCAAATCCAGACAAGGGGGGTGCTTGTTGTCTCCATCAAAAACCCTCACAAACTCCCCCATGTTTTAATAGCATCGATGCCAACTGGTTACGTAATGCCATCAGAGCTTGTGATGGATGTAAAAGAAATACATTGTAAATTTAAACAATAATTTTTATCTAAAGTTAAAAAAGAACAATAAACAGTTGATTTTCAATAAAATCTGTTGAATACAGATTACCGTATATACTTGCATTTAAATTCTCCCACGGATAAGTCGGGGCTTGATTTTACAGTATAATTCCCGGTATTTTATAATGTCGGTCGTATAAGTCGAATGCTGAAAACTCACTCTATTGATCCAGAGATTATGATATTCTAACGCCCACCTGAGAGAGTAACCATGGAGCACACAGCCTTTTTTTCCTATGTATTGTGCCTACATGATCACACGGTAACACCCGAACTATTCCGAAGCAACGTTTGCACTGTTTTGTGTTTTTTTGTATCTCACACCCTCATACACCTTTATTGTAAGAGCATCCTTTATCTATGATGGAGCGTTCGATCAGAAGAAAATATGAAGCTGGTTTTAAATTAAAAGTCATTGAAGTGGCGAAAGAAATTGGTAACTGCGCTGCTGCAACAAAATTCGATGTGTCTGAGAAACTGGTG
This sequence comes from Erpetoichthys calabaricus, assembly GCF_900747795.2. Classification (NCBI taxonomy): domain Eukaryota; kingdom Metazoa; phylum Chordata; class Cladistia; order Polypteriformes; family Polypteridae; genus Erpetoichthys; species Erpetoichthys calabaricus. Next base: position 229,723,473 of record NC_041396.2, read on the forward strand.
TGAGATTGGAGGAAGCAAGAAGATGTAAAAATAAAAATGAAAAAATTAAGTGTCGCATTTTTGAATGGGCGTACAAGTCGGGGTGTGATTTTGTGATTGATTTTTCGGGTCTTATGTGAGTATATACAGTAAGTACTATTTTCGGATAAATACACTAGACCTATGGTTCTCAGACTCAGTCCTGGTGACCCCACCCAACTACTGTTTTTTTTATTGGACTCCTGGCCTAATTAAGCAAAGCTGGTATTACCCAATTTCTGTGTTTTAGGCCCAACATAGAAGGTACAAAAACAAGTTTGGTAAATCTTTATCAGAATGTATGTTACATGGGGATAATTAGTGTTTTTTTATCTTGTTTTTTTAAGATTTTCACCAGCTGTTCAGGTTATTTACTCGACTATTAACCAATGAGCACATTAGCGGGTCTGACACTGAAGCAGTTTGTAGCATTCAGTGTGATTTGCCTGGCAGTCTGCTCTGCTAGTTGTTATTATTATGTTACCATTAGGGGAGCACAGAGAAAAGGAAAATTGGTAGTAAAACAACATAAGAGAATTAAGCATTTAAACCTGTAGCAGAAATACAATTATTCTTAATTGTCTTATATAGTAAATGTAAAAAATCACACAGATGTGCCTTTCTGAATGCAGAATAAAAGAAGAGATAAAAAGACCAGCTAATGAATTGAAATCTTTGCTTGCGAAAACTGTCTGGAACAAAAACCGAAGTGAGTCTGAGAACCACTACACTACACTCTTTCTTTGGGGGACTATGTGTAGAAAACACACAGTTATTGCCAAAGTCTGTTCTGCCTCCTCAGATGAAACATATGGGGAGCAAAAGCTGACCCAATTTTTAGGATTTTGAGAAATGCCTCAGGACATTTTCTGCTTCTTTTGATAGAGGGGCAAAGATTCTCTTGCACTAGATGTGACCCTGAAGCATGGCAGGCAGTCTGTGGAGTTCAGATATACCCATGGAGGTCAACAGGGATGCCAGGAGACCTATCTCTCCTGGCCATTTGACTCCGAGACCAGCTATTAAAAAGAGGCTGCAGAAAATTGCAGGGAACCTCCTGAAAGTCACAGGTGGTAAAGGAACTCCTGGCAAGGACCCCCGACTTATAACAGTCAGTGTTTCTGCTACTACAAGAGTTCCCACTCTGATAATCGGGACATATTCTGTCCTGATTGGCATTAGTTATATATCCAATTAATGGGATCTATTGGGACCTTTGGTAAACATTATCGAGCTGTAATAAACTATACAATTGAGCAGCAGAAGCAACTTTACCATATCTATCTATCTATCTATCTATCTATCTATCTATCTATCTATCTATCTATCTATCTATCTATCTATCTATCTATCTATCTATCTATCTATCTATCTATCTATCTATCTATCTATCTATCTATCTATCTATCTATCTACAAGGATCACCTCCCTGTGTCAGTACTTTATGGAACCACCTTTTGCTTTGATCACAGTCACGAGTCGGTTGAGATTCTACTCTAACAACTTTGCACATCAAGACTGAGTAATATTTACCCACTTGTCTTTATAGAACTGTTCAAGCTCAATCAAATTGAATGGTGACAGTTAGTTGACTGCAATCGTCAAATCATTCCACAGATTTTCAATAGGGTTTAACTCTGGGCTCTGACTAGGCCACGCAAAGACATTCACTTTTTTCTCCTTCAGCCACTGTGTGGTCAACTTTTTTCTGAGTGTTTCGAGTCATTGTCATTTTGGAAAGTGAACCTTCTTCCTATTGAAAACTTTCTGGCAGAGGGCAGCTGGTTTTCTTCAAGAATCTGATCGTGTTTTGCTCCATAATTTTTTCCTTCTATTTTGACAAGTACCCCAATCCCTGCTGCATAGAAACACCCCCAAAACAGAATGCTGCAACTTCCAAGACTTACTGTAAGTATGGTGTATTTTGGATGGTGAGCTCTATTGGCTTTTTGCCAGATACAGCGTTTGGCATTTAGGCCGAATCACTCAATTTTGGTCTCATCTGACCATAACACCTTTTTCCATTTGGCCTCAGAATCTTTAAGGTGCATTTTGGTAAAGCTCGATTGAGACTTAATGTGGCCTTTCTTGAGGAGTGGCTTTTTTCCTGCGTCCCTCCCATACAGGCCACGTATGTGAAGCATTTATGATATTGTTGTCACATGCACACAATAACCACACTTTGCCAAAAATTCCTGTAACTGCTTCAAAGTTGCCATTGGCCACTTGGTAGTCTCTTTGACAAGTTTTCCTCCTTGCTCTTCCATTCAGTTTGGAGGGACAGCCTGATCCGAGGAGGGTCCTAGTAGTACTAAACACTTTCCACTTCTTGATTATTGATTCCTAGGGGTTGATAAAGGCTTTGAATTTTTTTTGTATCCATCTCCTGACTTGTGCCTGTTCACAACTTCATCCCTGAGATCTTCTGACAGTGTCTTGCCACCCATAGTTGATTGTTTGCTTTCAGTTGGACTTCCAAGCACTGGAATGATCCAGGAATAGCTTAACGAATCAGAATGATTACAGTTGATCGCAGGTGGAAACCAATGAACTTGGTGTGCAATGGAGAAGGTGATTACTTACATCTGATTGATATTATGGGGCGGCACGGTGGCACAGTGGGTAGCACTGCTGCCTCGCAGTTAGGAGACCTGGGTTCACTTCCCGGGTCCTCCCTGCGTGGAGTTTGCATGTTCTCCCCGTGTCTGCGTGGGTTTCCTCCGGGCGCTCTGGTTTCCTCCCACAGTCCATAGACATGCAGGTTAGGTGGATTGGCGATCCTAAATTGGCCCTAGTGTGTGCTTGGTGTGTGGGTGTGTTTGTGTGTGTCCTGCGGTGGGTTGGCACCCTGCCTGGGATTGGTTCCTGCCTTGTGCCTTGTGTTGGCTGGGATTGGGTCCAGCAGACCCCCGTGACCCTGTGTTCGGATTCAGCAGGTTGGAAAATGGATGGATGGATGGATTGATATTATATGTATTTTTTAAGTGGGGGTGATCCTTTAAGCATTTTAGTGCTTTTGTTTTTTTTTTATTTTTTACTTTTTGTTTCTGAACTGTTGTTATTATACCTTTCACTTGACTGTTATAATCTGCATTGAGCAAATGCAATTGGCAAAATAACTTTTTGCGTCTGTCTTCCTTTCAGGCTGCAAAGCAACAAAATGTGAATATTTTAAAGGGGGTGGGGGTGATTCTTTCCTATACACACTGTGTATATATATATATCAAATTAAACATTTTATATTTATTTCAAACAGTATTGCAAAAAAAATGACCCCGCCACCATCATATGGGGAAAACTGCTTAATATTTCTTTTCCTTTTTTATTATTTTGAGAAAGCAAAGAGAATTATTGTGAACCTTATAGCTGGAATCACAAATGTGGTGTCTTATTTGGTTCAGTACTCCTCACTGGTCACAATCAGTACAAACAGTACAAACAGCAGCCACTTGCCCCCCTTGACTAATGGATACGGTTATATACTGAGGTAAGTTCCTGATCCAGAAACCTAAAAGTGATTGCCTGACGATCAGCAGATGGACTACATTTCTACTCTTGTTTTTAAAGTTTACTGTTTTCTGAGCTTAGTCTGAAGATCCAAAACGAACTCAGAATATGTAAATGTATGAAAGTCAAATTTTAGACATAGCGACTGGAAAGAAGTCATTTTTGACTTGTGAAAACTGTCAGTATGCAGTATATGAGGAATACAGTGAGAGTCATGGCATTTCTGAAGCACAAAACATCAGACACAATGAATATATTGTGTAAATAAAATCTATTAAGGGTTAGAAAATTAGTGCCCAGAAGTATGACAGCACTTTGGGCTCTTTGGAGATTTTGGCAATCAAGCAGTAACTCAATAAATACACTGTACAAATGGGATCCATTAATTGTGAAGCAGAAGCAGCTTTAACAAGTCTTCTATGTTAGCTGCAATTTAAAATGAAAAAGCACAATATTCTGTACAATACATATTGTGTCTTGGTTCCCTACATTTGGCGTGAACTGGAGAGTCTGGTAGAATGTATAAATCAGAACATGTGTGCCTTTGAGACATGGTCAATCATAATTGATTTTGGTAAAAGCTTAAGGGATGGACAATTACTGAACCTCACTGAGACTGACAAAAAATGTTTTAAGAGTAAACAGCTGTATTGTGCTCTTTATTTAACAGCAGAACAGCCACAACTCAATTTCTTTTCACAGGAAAAAGGTATATGATTTTAGTCCAACAGGTTATCTTTTAGCAGGCAGTAATGTGTAATGCCAAAAGCACTTGCCAGTAATTTCCAAGGGTGTCAGCTCAATTACACACCCTGACATACTGTGTATCATTTAATCTGCCTGTGTTCTTAATAAAAAAAAGAAAATGTATGTAAAACCATATCACTCTGAATTGGATTAAGCAGGTTTGAGAATTTTACATTATATTATGTAGGTTAGCTTTGCTTTTGAATATGTGACCTAGAATATAAATGCAGTGTTTGTCAAAAGTTCATACTGAGACCATATAATGCTTGTAACTGACTCAGGCTATATGGCCATCACAAAGTAACACATGAGAAATATGGTTTTATTCAATAATAGAGACAACTATTTTAAAGACTACATACTTATATGTATATACTGTATATGTATGTGTATATTCAGTATGTATGTGTATACAGTTAAGGTTTGCCTCAACCTTCTCCAGATGAAATCTGAAAAGGCAGTCTAGATGCTTTAGAGAATCTTCTCAACCCTTTGTCATAAGACAACCCTAGGGGAATCCTGTAGGTGTCTACGCCACTTAGTGCAGTCCTCTTAAAGACAATGGAAAACTTCTTGTCAGGTGATGTTATGGTAGTATAAGACTGAAAGTAAGAACCAACAAAAAAGTTCACTTCTGACTTTGATTGAAGAAGGAAGTTGGCCTTGGAGATCGATCCAGGCATCAACTTGTGAACAAAGAGAAACTTTCCCTGATAAATAGGGATAGCCTGTTAAATGTCCCATGTTCATAGTCAAACAGAATTTTGAAAATAAAACATGAAAGAATGAACCTATGGTAAGAGGGAAAAGCCTGGGTATTATTAGCCTGGCTATAAATGAAGTGTTATATTCAGAACTGTCATGTTTAAGGTGGCACAAGTATGGTATGACAGCATTAATGAAAATGTTTGTGCTATAACTGGTAGAATGCTTTTAATGGTCACAATATACACACAAATACTGTACACATACAACTACAGAACAAAAGAAATTTGAAAAACAAGAAGAAACCATTCAGTCCATCAAGCTTGCTTGTTTAGCTAATACCTAAGCTGACCCAATATTTCATCCAAACATCTCATATGTGTATTTGCATATCTGTATGTATTTCAGTCCATACTCATTCATATTTCGTTATTTACAAAACAATATCTATATATTTCAAACTGTTATAATAATGTATTTCTTTTATTCATTACCTTAATAATGTCACTGCATGCTGCTCTATATTTGGCTCCATTACTAACCATATTCTTTGTAGAGCTGTTGTGACAATTTCATTATCCTTTGTTCCTAAATGAATAAATAAAAATATATTCTATGTCAAAAATAACGACTTACATTAACAAACAAAAATATATTTCATATTGTCAAAGTTTTTCCCTAAAATATATATACAATAAAATGTTATGTATCACAACAGTTCATTAATTTGCATGTTGTTTTCTAGGGACTATTCAGTCCATGTTGGCATTAACAAATCTGCTTTCATACAATCCTGCAGATTAGCAGAAACCAAAGCCTGTTGCAAAGAAATAGACACAAGGTGGAACAACAAAATGGCCCATCATCACTGGGCACTCAACTCTCTCTCACACCCAAGCTTATACAGAATCTAACATAACATCAGAACATTAAAATACTTGTGCAGAGAACAGGCCAGTAAGCCTCACAAGCTTACCAGTCTTATTTACCTAAACAGATCAAAATAACATCAAGTCGATATCTGAAGGCCCCTCAAGTCCTGCACTCAACTACACTACTTGGTAATTTATTCCATCAGTCTTCACATGAAAAGAAACATTCTAACATTTGAGCAAGATGTAACCTTACAAGTTTACAACCATCCCCCAGTGTTCTTGTTGAAGAATTTATTTTAAAATAACAACTGGGATTCACTGCACCAGTTCCCTTCAGAACATTCCCTTCATGTCACCCTTTAATCTTCTTTTGCTTGAACTAAAAATATTTTACTCATACCTCTTAGTCCTGAAATCAGCATAGTTGCTCTCGTCTATCTTTTCTCTAGGACTGCTATATCCTTTTTTGTAATATGGAGACCAAAACTTCACATAGTAGTCGAGATGAGGTCTAATCAGTGTGTTATAAGGCTTAAGGATAACCTCCCCTGACTTGTACTTCATGCACTGTGCTATTTAACCTAACATTCTGTTAGCCTTCTTAATGGCTTTTGAACTCTGTCTTGTGATAGTGAGGACTCCACTATAGTTCCTTGAACGTTATAATATTTGCTTTCAAGTTTCAGACCTCCCATTGTTTATTCAAATCTAATATTTCTACTTTCTACATGTAATACCTGACATTTACTTAAATTAAATTTTGTGGGCCATAAATCGGCCCAAGCCTGTATGGTGTCTGTAACAATTTAGTCAATTTTACATTATCTACTCTTAACCCACTTTTACCATCACTTAATTCTCACTGTAACCCATTACTGACACTGTTAACCCAAGTTTGTACCCACCCACATACCGTACCCTAAAACTCCTACTTCTTTTTGTTTGATTAATAAAGTTACCTGAGGTACCTTATCAACTATCTTTTGAAAATCAAAATGAATAATATCATATGCACCTCTCGGACTGTATGCTTTTCTTGCTTACTCAAAGAATTCCTGAATAATTAAATTACCCACAATGCAAGTTAAGACTTCTTGCCCATGGTAACTTGGATCAGTTCAATCATCCTTTTTTTTTTACAATGGCATAAGTAGGAATTTCTCCAGTGCGCAGTGATTTTCAAAAAACAGACATCAAGGGTTTATATTTGTGTCCCTCAACTGCCTCAAGCACTCAAGGATAAATGTTTACTGGTCCTGGTGATTTGTTAAATTTTATCCTTTTTAATCTAAGCAGTACTCCTCCACTACAATTTCCAAGTCACAAAGTACCTCTTTAGTAGTTACTGTTACTTTCAGGAGGTGATCAACTTCTGCACACATTTAAACTCAAGATAAATACAAATTTAGAGCATTTGCAAATTTACTTCTTATATATTATAGCGCGCTTTTACCATTCCTAACACTCTTCATCTATTCCTTGACTGTTCTTTTACTACTAAAATATTAACAGAATCTCTTCGGGTAATCATTTGCCTTTGTTGCTGTTTTTTTCCAATGTGCCTTTTAGCTTTCCTAATATCCATTTGAACTATTCCTCTCATGTGAGTTATTAGCCTTACAGTATTTGTCTTTTACAGCTGTTTGTTTATTTGAAACTGTTTTTTTAGCTCTGTATTTATATACCATGGAGTTCATGGAGTTCTCATTAATTTCTCGCTGCATTTTAAATTTTGGTAAATTTGCCCAGCACTATATACAAAACATTTTTAATCCTGCCCACCATCTTTTCCATTGTCATAACACTTAAAAGCCTATCACAATTTATTTTATACAAGCTTGGCCACATCTGCCTAAAATTGGCCTGCCTACAATTAAATGTGGTTTTAGTTTTTGAATATGCTCTGTGCCAAACCAAACTGAAATGTACCATGCATTAAATTATGGCATTTTACAATTAATAGTATAACTTGAGAGAATGTCTTTAGGTGAAGAGCTGAAACCAGACACTCCCAAGTTAATGTAATTCATCTGACCATGGGACAAACATGCAGCTCATACCCAGACATTAATCTAGTTTGTAACTGGAGAAAAGACAGTTTACATATGAGGGGAGATCATTTAGTCTTCAAGCACTTCTGGTTTGCAAATATCAAAGCTTTGATGAAATATAGGAAATACAGTGATAAACTTTCATTCTGACATGTTTTCTTTTCTTCAAAATATACAATGTTGCTGCGTAATTTTAATTATTTACTGCAACTAACATGGGAAAAGAAAAATACATAAGAAAAGGCTTTTCATTTTCAGCTGTGCCCAAAATGATCCTCTTTGATCATTTCCTCTTCTCTACCTGGTCAAAAAATATGGTCACCTTGTAATTTTCTTAAGTATGCATTTCTTTTTAAAATGCTATTGCTTTTTGCTATTTGAAGCCTTGCTTTCAGCGCTGTGAAATGTGTGTATAGCACCAAAACAAGAGAAAAAACAAAAAATGAAGAGGCAGTATTAAAAATGAAGAAAGACTTAAGCAATCATCACTAAACTAGTGTTTCTACAGCTTACTGAAAAGTCCAAACAACTCTTCAAACCACACTCTTTGGTGTGCTATTCCAAAATGTGTATAAACCCAACTGGGCTGTGAATCAACACTCGCAACTTACTGCACATTTGGTCATCCAGGGTCCCATATCTGATATCTATTGCCACTGCCATATAACTATTCTAGAAAATGTAGTGCAAAACTTAAAATCATGAAATATTTGTAAAACTAGTTCAGGTTAAGTGTAAAGAAACAGGAAACTTATGCACTGGCAAAAACTTATGCACTTAGCTTCACTTCTAAAGAATTGTACCGCCATATCCATATCAAACTTAATTGTCCACAAAGTGACCAGTAAGGTCATCCTTTGAAATCACATTGCCTGGCCTGTCACTGCTAATAATACTGAGCGATATAAGACTGGAAGCTTTAGAAGACAGCTGTGGCTGTGAGGGCAAATACTGTCACAGAAGACAGCATGGAAGGAATGTAGGGCTTTAGCAGGCAAGAGAATTTACTAAGATGAAATTATTTTTACTGATTGAAATATGACATAAAATAAGTAAGACAAATTGTAAATACCTGTAATGTCTTCGTTATATAATTACAAGTTGCATTGTCAGCCAAGGGTGATGTAATTGTTTGAGTTACTGGCGCTTTTCACCAATCGACATTCAAAAAACACTTCTTAAAATCTTAGCAAAAGCACCCACCTTTTATTTTACGAGTGATGTACGAGAGACTTATTTTTTACTTTTTAGTACACTTTTTAACTTAATATAAGCGTGGTTTTTAAAAAGTATTTTTTATATATATATATTACCTGTAATACTATTTTATTACCAATAAATGTAAGAAAGCTAAAAGCAAGTGTGCTGTTGTTAAGTGTTATTTTCTTATTTGTTCTTCATCTAAGATCATTACCAAAGAACATGGTCACAAATAAAACAACACTAAAAGCAACAGCAAGCATTGGTGCTGCGAATGTTTAATGACATTTAAGGGGTAAAGGCAACTGCGGTCATTCAAAGTTCTCTTTTAACAGTTGAAATCAGTCTGAGGCAAATCCTCCCTAAGGCTGTAACTCATAACATGCTCATCCAGAATCACTTCCATAAATAACTTTAGCCCATTTTGACAACTATGTGGTTTATGAAATGTAACGGACTGAAAAACAGTGACAGGAGTCAGAAACTCCTATTCAGAAAAAGTTTGATATTAAAGTGATTATTTAGTACAGCTTTTTTATTGTACTGTATATTACTTGTGCTCTTCATGCAGCAAGAAACGTGAGTCCAGATAAATTCAACATTTCTGTGAAGCTTTGAGAGATTAAATAGCACAAGTTAACTAATGAAGGTAATAAAACACTTGAAATGCATGAAAATGAATTGGGTTAAAGGAGACAGATACATAATATTTAAAGTGAACAACTGAAACATTATAACCTATTTAATCCATCACAGTAAAATTCAGAGGTCTGATATAATATAAGAAGGTTCTTTTAAATTAAATATATCAAAATATACAGAAAAGTCTAAGAAACATAGGTATTGTAACAGCTCCTACCACTAGGACAATCTGGATAGTCTCTACTGTGCATTTGAACAATACTTACTGATACAGTTTTAAAAAATCTATACTGCTTACACTACACATGACTTCAAATTTGATGGGAACAAAGCTTTTCACTAAATGGACCTGTGACTAAATCATTTGTTCCAGCACAGGTAATGGGACAGACAGAAGATTGTTCTTTTAGCAGGGAAAGGTCTTCAGTATGGTTTGGTTTAGGTATTTGTTTTGTAACTTTTGATCATCTCCTGGAAGTGACTTTTATTAGCTGTCCCTTTGATATCACATGTCCCTTGCAGCAGCTCAAGCAGGATTCCAATCGAAAGTAAGTGCTGCTCGCCCATTAAAGGATTTTTGGAAGGAAAAATGCACCCAACATGTTGCTAATCAGACATTGAGCTAATTTATATGTATATCCACTTTACATTATGTGTTGACAAAAACAGGATGGTCTACCAAAAGTGTCATCATCCCCAGGATGGTCGTGAAAAACCTTAAATGTGCATTTTACTGATATCTTGGGTTTAGATTTTAATTGTGCAATGTGTGCTTTTTACTGACATCTCGTGTTTAGATCATAAACGTGTAATGTGTGCATGATGATTTCAGGGAAGGTATTCATCTGCAGTTCAACATACATTTGAACAAAGTGGTAAGAAGAAAATTTCAGCCTGGATATAATTATAAATTACATAATGCAATTACAAACTTCTGATGTGATAATTACCTGCCTTCAAAGTAATCTGCTGTAGAGTCTAAGCACACCCATCATTATGTTTTTGATGACCATGCTGGGAAGTAGCAGAAAAAAAGCCTAACTGACAAAATCAAAAATAAAACTCTGTAGGAACCTAACTTTGAAACAGTCATCTAACATTCTCTTAGCAGTGTGTTATTGCCTTGCATAATCAGCTTTGAATTTATGTGACCCCCAAAAGAGTCAGAGTTCTGAAAATTCAGTTTTGAAACTACATACAGAATGAAAATTTAATATTACAAATATTATTATACCTGTATCAATATATGAGAATACATAACTGATATTTCCTTCTAAAATGTTATCATTATATGCATACATACCTGGCTTTCTTGCTCTCTTTATTTTACGAATATAATACCTTCTCCATTCAGCCTGTATGACAGTCACTGCTTCTATTTCTTCTTCAGTTGCCTCTCTGTTAATCCACTGTTCTGGGGTTTCAGTTTTAACACCTAGGAAAAACCAAAACATAGTTGTCATGGTGTAGGATTTAACTTGAACACCAAACTCTTGATAACCATTCCAAAATCCATGCTTAGCCAATTCAAAGTTATATAAGAAAGAAAATTTATTAACAAAAGCAGTTAATAACAGGAGCAAGGAAAAGGAACAATACACCAACATATTAAAAACAAATTGCAAGATGTCAGACCTTCTTATAAAACAAAAGCACCTCCATGTCACCAGCTACCTCCAAAATCCAAACTTGCCAGTGAACTTACTGGAACAGACTTTTAAGCACAGAACCATGAACACTTCTGAGAAAACTGTCCAGGAATACTTCTAGGCTACCCGGCCACCATTAAATTTACTATTTATGCCAGTGTGGAACTGCCCCTCATGGTACCAGCTGTCCCTGTAAACCTCCCAAACCTTTGAGTTGTACTGAATCTTGTTCCCCTCAATAACTGGGGAACATCAATATTAATAAAACTATTATCACTAATTTTGGAATTGTTACCAGTCTAACATTTTATATATTGTCACACATGTATTCCTGAGGTTCACTTTCTAGGCTCATCATAGGTAAGCACTCTTCCTACAGCCCCGAGAAACCAACCAATGAGGGCAAATGACTCCTCCTCTTTAAGTCTGTCAACTGTAGAGCCAAGATGCTCCCTGCAGGGGTTGTATCATTCTGAAGAGGACAGAGCACAGAACGGAGCTCTCACCTGAATACTGACTGCTCTACAGAGCAATGAACCACTCTGGACTTATTTTTCTTTGCTTTTTTGTGTTCTGTTGCCATTCTACATTCCATTGAGTGCCTTTTTATTATATCTATACACAATATCACTATCGCTCACTCTGTCATGCTCAGAAAGCATTTGATAAGGTGCTACATGAGAGGCTGGGCATCAAACTAAAAGAAGTGTGAGTTCAGGGTGATGTTTTTAGATGGGTGCAGAATCGGCTCAGACACAGGAAGCAGAGGGTGATGGTGTGAGGAACCTCATCAGAATTGGCCGATGTTAAGAGTGGTGTTCCACAGGGGTCAGTGCTAGGGCCACTGCTATTTTTAATATATATATATATATATATATATATATATATATATATATATATATAAATGATTTAGATAGGAATATAAGTAACAAGCTGGTTAAGTTTGCAGATGATACCAAGATTAGTGGATTAGCAGGTAATTTGAAATCCGTCATATCATTGCAGAAGGACTTGGATAGCACACAGGATTGGGCAGATTTGTGGCAGATGAAATTTAATGTCAGTAAATGTAAAGTATTACATATAGGAAGTAAAAATGTTAGGTTTGATTTAATGTCAGTAAATGTAAAGTATTACATATAGGAAGTAAAAATGTTAGGTTTGAATACACAATGGGCGGTCGGAAAATCAAGAGTACACTTTATTTGAAGGATTTAGGAGTCATAGTGGACTCTAAGCTATCGACTTCCAGACAGTGTTCAGAAGCTATTAAGAAGGCTAACAAGATGTTACTGTAGGTTATTTAAAGTAGCACAATGTGTAGAATATAAGTCCATGGGGGTTATGCTCAACCTTTATAATGCACTAGTGAGGCCTCATCTGGAGTTCAGTGTGTAGTTCTGGTCTCCAGGCTACCAAAAGGACATAGCAGCACTAGAAACGGTCCGGAGAAGAGCACCTAGGTTGATTCCAGGGCTACAGGGGTTGAATTATGAGGAAAGATTAAAAGAGCTGAGCCTATACATTTTAAGCAAAAGAAGATTAAGAGGTGACATGATTGAAGTGTTTATGAAAGGAATTAGTACAGTGGATCGAGACTGTTATTTTAAAATGAGTTCATCAAGAACACATGGACAGAGTTGGAAACGTAAGGGTAAATTTTGCACAAACATTAGGAAGTATTTCTTTACACAAAGAACGATAGACACTTGGAATAAACTACCAAGTAGTGTGGTAGACAGTAAGACTTTAGGGACTTTCAAAACTCAACTTGATGTTTTTTGGAAGAAATAAATGGATAGGACTGGCGAGCTTTGTTGGGCTGAATGGCCTGTTATCGTCTAGATTGTTCTAATGATACACAATATGTATGCATGGAAAGAATCCATGGAGGTCCAGGAAAGAACCCTGGGTACCTCAAAACTAGTCCTGCTTTTTTGCAGGGAAATACTTGGAGTCCATAGGAAAAGGTAATGCACAGAAACGTCAAAAGAAATGGAACTTGGAAAACCCCTCCAGGGACCTACGCAGCCCTGTACATTGATATAATGGAAGGCCACAATGGATCTCGGGCAATTCAACTTGGCTGCATAACTGATGATTTAATGAAGAGGGCCCTAAACCTAAATATTACAAATGATCCAAAGAACAATAGTGTACTGACATCACAGGGAGGTGGCAGTTCAAAGTAAGATGAAATCAGATGATGGATCATGGTTGTAATAGCAAGTTATTATAATAAGAAAATAAATAAACAAAGGCCAGGGTACGAGACGAAATTTTAGAACGAGAAACATAGCCAGAGAGAGTCAATAACCAGAATAATTAATGTAGCCCAAGCCAAAATGCAATATATGAAGTCAAGGAATTGAATAAATTGAAATCAGGAGATATGTTAACAATAATAATGTGAAGTTTTTTACATTTATTTTAATTTATCCATAAACCCAGACAATTACGAAGTATACAATGCTGACATTTACACTGTCACGGTAACAACATCATGTGTCACTCACTCCTGATCATCTTGTCTACCGACAACTTGGTTGCCCTGCATCAAAAAGATCAAACAATGGTGGCACCCATAATAACATGTGATGGCACCTTGGAAAGATGAAATTCAAAATGAAGTCTTCAAAACATTTTTAATTAAAAAAAATGATCTGACCATTTAATTGACCTCTAAATCCCCTAAAACAATATCTCCATTTTTAGAGGCCAATAAAAGAGTTGAATAGTATAAAACAAAGTCCAGATCATGATAAAAAGCTACAAGCACATATGTACAGACTGCGTGAATTATTCTGGCAGATAAAGGAACAGCCTCACTAATGAACTAAGGGATTGATTTTGGTCATATTACATTATTTATCCTGCTTTTCAATATGTGATATTTGATCACTATAGTAATTATTTTTTGTACTTTTTATACTTTTGTTTAGAAAATATATTTTATCTTGCTAGAATTTATTTTTTAACCAATGCAGCATTTATTTTTTAACCAATTCATTTAATTTGTGGTCAATATCAGATAGTATAGCCCTTATATTCCTTAGTTTATTGGCCACATCTCTTACAGCCTCCACTAGTGCATTTTGTGACTCCAGAATAGCGTCCGTCAGCATACAGCCAGATGGTCGCCTGGCAGTTTCCGAGGCAGAGATGTGTGCCCAGCCAGCACCTGAACAGCAGCACCATCACCGCCTGGAGTCACATTCTCGACAAGGGAGTCAGCTTTTGTAATATTGTCTGAAAGAGAATAAACAGATGGTGGGCTGCGACTCGCCTTTTCACGTCGACTTTGAAATATGACCACTACTTTCTTATTTTGGGCACTGTGCGACTTTCTGAATTTGAACTTTGGAATGTCTCCGCCATGCTGTTTTACTCCATCAATTTCCTTTTTTGCTTATACCACTGCTTACACCAACAAATAGTATGTTTTTCTTTGCCTCTACTTCACATTAGCTTAAGTTCTTCTTTTTTCCACATACTTTTGCCATTGTCTTTTAGCAAAACACTGAATGGAAGGAGCTATTTATATCGATTTGCATATTCAAATATGCAAAATTTAGGGAGTAGTCGAGGTGGAGCTGTAGGTGCGTTCAGGGCGGGGCTGTTGGGGTGAGTGGAACTTGGTGTACGCACAGTTGTATTGCATCTGAATTTTTTTGTGTGTATGCACATTTTAAGTTATGTCCAGATGCCATGTTTTAGTGTGAATTCTACACACAGCGTTATACATGAGGCCTCTGATCTCTTTGGATGTGGATTTTCTTGATACTCCAAAGCCTCATTATGCACCTCTCACGAAATACACGGTTTGATTTGTGCCTCCTTGTGTCTGAAGCTTTTCCCCAGGTCTATGCTTTGTACTTTAGTATTTCTGATCTAATATTTTATTTTTATCTCTACCCAACATGTATGTAACTCTATACAAGTTAGTGCTGCAGTGCTGTTTATAATCTTCCATTTTCAGCATGGGGGACATATTTCTGAATTTCCCCATGGCATTGATAAAGTTTACCTAATCTAAATATTAACAGTTATTTGTTTTCATTTTATGGACTCTAGAGTTGTTTGTATTAACTAAATGAAAAGCAAAATTATTTAGCTAAATACATTCGTCCCTTGTTAATGCTACTGGTAAAAGTCCACACATGTTTAATACCCATACATCCATTCATCTTGGAACTCATTTATAATTCGGAGTCACTGTGTTTACCCTGACAACAGCAGAACAAACAGTGATAAAGTCTTGGATGGACCAGCAGTCCATTGCAGGGCCCACATCCAGTCTCATTTAAAATTGGGCCAATTTATCCATCCATCCATTATCCAACCCGCTATATCCTAACTACAGGGTCACTTGGGTCTGCTGGAGCCAATCCCAGCCAACACAGGGTGCAAGGCAGGAAACAAACCCCAGGCAGGGAGCCAGCCCACTGCAGGATCCACACACACCAAGCACACACTAGGGACAATTTAGAATCGCCAATGTATCTAACCTGCATGTCTTTGGACTGTGGGAGGAAACCAGAGTACCCAGAGGAAACCCACGCAGAAACAGGGATAAGATGCAAACTCCACGCAGGGAGGACCTGCAAACCCGGGTCTCCTAACTGCGAGGCAGCAGTGCTACCCACTGCACCACTGTGCTGCCCCGCCAATTTATAGTTTGCTAAATGTTTCTCAAATATGGAAGGAAAACTATGCTGCTGGCAGAAGCAGTGACATCTTAACATTTAACATTTTCAACATGATTATTTATAACTACATGTTGTAAGCAAGATTAAGCTAACCAATCGGACCTAATGGGAAACTAAACATGCAGGGTTGTGAGGTAAAAGCTAATGATTTAATGGCTACTTGTGCTATAAATCCTTACCCAATGTGTTTGTGACTTTTAGGTACATCAGGTGTGTATGTCTCACCTTCTAGTTGAACTGTTACAAGCCTCTTAACAAACACAGGTGGTAATGTTACCTTAATGTTTGTAGCACATTATAAAATAAAATAGACAAATATATAAGAATTTTAGGAACAGCACACACAGCTTTTAGTTTCTCCCACTTTTAGCCAGAAAAAAGTAGTTTATTTCTAGATCTGGGAATTGTACTTTTTTTTCGACATTTTCTGCATAGGAAGTGATTTAACCAAACTAAATACTGATTACTTAACTATAATGGCTTTTGGAGCCATTCATTTCTATTTATGAGGATGCAGAGTTTTGAAGGATTTTCTAGTATCCAACTATCTACAGAAATGAAAGCCTGCCTGAGGGTCTGTTCATTCCTTCTTGATTTATCTGAATACCCGCTCAGTGCTCCTACAATTGCTGTTCTGCCAAATACCATCCTTTTTGGTTTGGTCAGTGTAAATCAGAAGAACTCTGCATGATTTAGCTCTACTAATGCACAAACCATTTTTCTTTCAGTTTGTTCTACTAGATAATTGATTTTGTGAAAGCAGAGGTGTACAAAGCTGTCCAATGAACAGTAGAATGCAGGCACACTGTTCTGCAGTGCAGGTCAAAGCCACACTGCAGATGCTATTACACGTTGCTTTAAAAGTGCCAAATTTCATAAGTAAAATAAGTGACTGTTTGTCTGGGGTACCTAAAAATGATTATTTTGGATGTACAAATAAGATGTGATGTTGCTGACTTGGTGGAGACAAGGCTTCCAGAAACAGACCTCTCAAGGAGGGGCTCTGAATGAAAACTGTGTATGCTTAAAGTACTTACTTGTAAGGCTGGGAGATTCCTTGAAAATAGTGCAGTTGGAAGAATCACGAGTAAATACTTTGATGGCAAACACGTCTTCAAAGGTTAAATTATTCCCAAGAGCTTTGATGAATGTATACTGCAGTGCATTACTGAAAGCCTAAAGTGAAAGAAAGGGAGAGGAAAAGCTCAATCAACAACAACAAGGTATTTTCGTATAGCCCCAAATCACACAAAGAATGCCTTAATGGGCACTAACAGGCCCTGTTTAATTGAAGCTTTGACTCCTTAAGTTAACATTAAAAAAAAAACAACCTTGAAAGCAAAAAATGATGAAATCTTGGGGTGGGCAATTCAAAGAGAGACTCCATTCCAAGGACGTTGGGTGTGCAATGGATTCAAAAAATTCGATAAATATAACACACAAAACTGTGTACAAGTAGTCCTCTTCTTAGAGCTAGAAGGCCAATCTATCATTGCCAGCTCAGAAATATAATAAAATAATACAATTTAATTTGTTCTTGCATAGCACTCCTCACCTAGTGCAGGCACAGAGCACTACAAAAACTCTTAAGGAAAAATGCAAGAATTGATTATACCAATCACTAAATAAAGAACTAGCACATTTAAAGATACAAATTTGTTAAAATACAAAAAAAAAAAAGTAGAAACTAAATAATGTAATTGAAAACTGCCAATATCTGTCCATTTATTACTTTATATACTCATGTTTAAGTTCTCCCACGGATATGTCGGGGCTTGATTTTACTGTATAATTTCCAGTATTATAATTCCGGTCGTATAAGTCGAATGTGGAAAACTCACGCTATTGGTCCAAGAGATTATGATATGCTAACGCCCACCTGAGAGAGTAATCACAGAGCACACTGCCTCTTTTTTTATGTATTGTGCCTACATGACCCAAACTACTCCGAGGTAATGTTTGCACTATTTTGTGTTTTTTGTATCTCACACCCTCATACACCTTTATCGTAAGAGCAATCCCTTATCTACAATGAAGCATTGGATCAGAAGAAAATACAAAGCTAGTTAAAAGTTTAGGTCTCTAAGGATAAGTCTGATACTATGCTCAGATGGCAGGGAAGGACAGAAAAAAATTAAAAACCCTAGCTGGTGAGATACTGGAGCAAAAAACAAAATCTGAAGGGGTTCCAAGGGCAAAATGATGTCCAGCCTACTGGGCATTCTTCTCAGTGCAAATGTACTGAAGTAGTTCCTTATTGTTTTTTAAACCTTCGTCCTAGGAGATTTGGCGCAGTGGGGCTCATGGACAGTTGGAGTATATGATTATGTTCTAACATCACAGGCAGCTACACAGTTCTTTGATTAGGTGGTGGTGGCACAATATACATACAACAGTGAATTTGATTTAAGATACATGCAGTAAATATGCATACAAAGTTGCCCAAAAGGAAATAATGAAAAGCACCCAACAGCTGGTACTATTGTATTTATCAGCCTAGTAACTCCAGTTATATGTAGGATGTTTTTTTTTACATCCCATCTTATTCACATCTTTCATTTCTACTATCCTTTTTATGATCTCTCTATTGTGTCTGACCTTAAATAGGATCTTCAACCTTCAAATTCACTGAAAACTATTCTCGGTCTTTTGTATCCTATAAGATAGCTCTATTTGCTTTTCTTGCATAGTTTTAAAACATTTTCTTTCATACTTTATTAAAGTATGAATTAAACTATGCATATTAGTGCAATATACACTATAGTGGTGGATCCTTTCAGAACTTGAACTGATGGCAGGAATACAAGACAAGGACCTAATTATATGAGAGAAAAACACACACCGGCAATGACAATACATATGTGAGAAGATGGGCAACCACAAGGAACAGTAAGCCTTTTGTGTGCTGGGTGCTCCTAATATATTAAATACAATGGCATTACCAGGACATTACCATGTAGTGAATTTGGATAGTCAGGAATTGCAACCAAATGGCAAAACAAGGGAAAACTTTAAAACCGATTTTCACTGGTTGGGCAGATGTCCCTTTTGGGTGGACACTATACACTCTACACTCCACCTGTGGTCAATGGGCATCATTCACTCAAGACCACTGGTTGGCATGAGGCCAAACAGTTTTAAATGGTACATGATAGGGAGGAAATGCCAGCGGTGGGTGATGATACTACAAAAATACAAACCTTTCTACTTCAGTGCAAATAAATGTAAATTACCTTATATATAAACGTCTATGTGTGGAAGTGTTTGTGTCTGTCTGTCCTGCCCAGAAGTACAAGGCTACGGCATGAAGCTGAAAAAAGCAACTCCATCACCAAAGTGAAACCGCTGACGAAAGACAAACTCGCTTAGCCGCTAATAAAAAAGAGAGGTGAACACATCGGCAAAACGAAACCTTTGAGAAGAAAGAAACGTGCTTAGCCGCTGATAGACAAGGGGTACGAGCATGTCCGCAAAATGGAACCGCCAACTCTGCATTTCAATTTTTTTTCTGACGATGTCAATAGTTTCTAAGAGCCCAGACTTTTTATAGCACAGGCTTACACAGCTAGTGACATAATAAAGGCTAATTTCTGTCATGTTAAATATTGTAATTAAATTGCATATTAATTACTTCAGAACTACAATTATGCATGGTCTTCAGATTTTGTGAAACAATTTCACTGTGAAGTTTGAAGTACGGGGTGAAAAGATCAACATCACGTGAATTAAACACTATCAGAGTGAGAAGTATTCTATTGATGAAAGCAGCTCTACAGCTATGAAGGACAAAGAATTGTGGGAAATCGAGGTATAAAGCCCCACCCATTTTTGCAGAAAATACCTCCCATACTTAATGACTGCAATAATGAATGCTACCATACAGTCAGTCAGTCAGGTATTGTCCAACCCGCTATATCCTAACACAGGGTCACAGGGGTCTGCAGGAAACAAACCCTGGGCAGGGCGCCAGCCCACCACAGGGCACACACACACCAAGCACACACTAGGGACAATTTCAAATCACCAATGCACCTAACCTGCATGTCTTTGGACTGTGGGAGGAAGCCGGAATACCCGGAGGAAACCCACGCAGACATGGTGAGAACATTCAAACTAGATGCAGGGAGGACCTGGGAAGCAAACTCAGGTCTCCTTACTGTGAGGCAGCAGTGCTACCACTGCACCACCATGCCGCCCATGCTACCATACAGTATACAGAAAAATGATATTCTTTACTTTTTAGTTTAGTTTTTTTTTGTGTACATCCTACATGAGGCATGCTTTGTAATGAATCTTTGGATGTTTTGAAAAGCAGAATCTAAGAAACTGCACCTTTTCATTATGAGTTAAGGGGTGAGGAATTTTTCTGGAAGCGTTTGAGTATGAAGTCAAGGGTGGGACACTTGCAGAACTCATTTGTGTATACACCCACACTCACACATGCATGGCTAATTTAGCATTAATATTAATCTAATACACATTTTTGGAAGGTGGGACAAAAACTGGGATATGGCCCAGAAACCTGGCCTGGTCTGTATCTGTAATGTGTGGCATCTGCATGTTCTTCCTGTGTCTGAATACATTTTCTCCAAGTTCTCTAGATTCTTATCATATACCAAAGATATTCAGTTTAGGTTGACGGGTGACTCCAAATTCACTCCATATAGCTAAGTTATGAAGAAGTCCTGCATTGGACTGCTCTTGTCCAGAGCTACAGTAGATCCTGCGCTACACTTGATTATGCTGGGGTAAGCTTTGGCTACCTGTGGCTCAGTCATGGAATAAAAGAATATGATAGATAGATAGATAGATAGATAGATAGATAGATAGATAGATAGATAGATAGATAGATAGATAGATAGATAGATAGATAGATAGATAGATAGATAGATAGATAGATAGATAGTGTCAAACATATACGAAAGCAGAGAAATCCAAATTGTTGGTTTGGACAAGAAACAATATTCATGAAGCATTTGCTAATTTGGACACCAGTGAATCCATAATTAGTGTGCCTGAGATATTAGTGCACTAATATCTGTTATCAGAAAGTGTGGAAGAGTCTGCCATCTACTGTGACTCCTTCATCGCACACAAGAGTTTAATGAGCACAATCAGGAATTTGCAATTGGAGCCTGGAACACAGAAACTAAAAAAACATTTCAGTGATATGTGAAAAGGAATTTCAGATGTTCTGACCTAACAACCTAACTTGGTATGTTTTCTACTGTAAAGACTTTTCTTTCTGCTTTGTAATATAAACTGCCAGAGGTTACAAAGAAAGGTGCTTGACTGAGATCACTTCACAGACTAACAACCATAAATAAAATGAGAAATTCTCAAAAGTGTGTGATCTATACTTGGACTTTCTATAAAACTGTTGCTAAAGAATTCAACTGACCTTGAAATATTCTTTCACCAACTTCGAGCTGAAGAGCTGTGGAGGGTAGAGCACTAGTTCAAGCTCCTTCAGGGCCTGGGGAAGTTCAGCTTTGTCACTAAAATGATTCATCACACTTCCAACTGCTTTCATGATTGCCATAGCCTGAGCAGTAAAACCGTTGCTCTCCTGGGAAATAACAACACATTATGTTATTTAAATAACACAAGAAAAACAGTAAAATGGCTTTCAATCTCAAAGGATGGCAACTTTAAAGACACATATAAAATTAATCTTTCAAGCATTTTCTTTTGTAGAAAAATCACTTGGTAAATGTGCACTGACAGTATTTTATTTTTAATTATGTACAATATAAAGTACAGGGTCATAAATGACATGCAGTTGTAATTCATTTTGTTATGTATTTATTCATTCATTTTAAAAACTTGTTTAATCAAATGCAGCTTTGCATGTGGCCAGAGTTAAACACAGCTATGCCAGATGCCGCGCCACTGCAGGGCACACTCACCCATGTTTAGTGACATCCATAGTCAGAGAAAAATCAACACGAAAAGCTGACAGATCCAAGGTGATAGTGTACAGGTCCTGAAGTTGCTATAAAACCCCAAAATTATGCAATTATACATACCCACCCCCATGATCCACTATATGAACCTGCCTATTTAATACACAGCCTCAGAGAGAGAGAAATGGTGTTGGCACCATCTTATACAAAGTAAGTACCCACCCCAGAGGGGAGTTGAAACATTCATAAACATCAAAGTGTCCACTACTCAAATCGTCACCTGTGAATCTAAGATGTTTAAGAGGCATTGGCAGTTGTCCAAAGATGTAAAATATTTGGCCATTTCGGTACACTTGAAAACGACAACCGAACAATTCGGCGGCAGCCATCAACTCACATGCAGAACCATAGGTGAAGGGCTTAAGCATTTCACTCTTATAGTGTTCCTGTGTAGTAGAATTATCTCCTGTATGGTCATCAGTCCACACCTTGAACCTGTCCCAGTCATTCAATACATAAGACACAATGTTCCTCCGGATATCAAGAGTGATATGGCCGTGCAATATGTAACACAGAGAAAGGAAAAGGCAGGCGCCATCTCCGGGCATGGAAACCACTCGGTAAGTGACAGTTCTTTGATCAATGGTGATCACCTCGATAGACATGTTAATGGGGGTACGGTTGGAACGATAAAGGAAATGGGTACCTGAACAATGTAAACCATTGTTTCCCAAACTCGGTCCTGGCGAACCCCTGTGGCTGCAGGTTTTTGTTCCAACCAGCTTCTGTTTTTAATTGTACCCCTGGGCTAATTAAGTGAACTGATATTTCCCAAGTTCTGTGTTTAGGGAAGAATATAGAAATTAGAAAACTAAGTTTGCTAAACAGTATTTTCATCTTGATTTTCATTCTACTTTTCTAGGTCTTCTAATTGTTTAATTAATCTATTACTTACTCATTAGTGGGTCAGTTGCTAAAGTACTTGCAGCCTTTTATTATTCAGTGTTGTTTGCCAGCGTGCCTGGTCTGCTCGTTTTAAATTGTCATTATTAAGATACAACAAAGGGGGAAAACTGCACAGAGAAAGGGCAAAGTATAATGAAATCAACAAAAGAGAGTTAAGCATTTAAATCTATATAAGGCAGGCAGCCAACTACGTGGGAGGCGTGGGGATTGGGGACGCAACGCCACCTCACACGGCGACCGAGCTACAGGCTATGGACGTATATATGTATGTAAGTAGGATTCAGTTATGACCGTTACGCGTAGAATTTCAAAATGAAACCTGCTTAACTTTTGTAAGTAACCTGTAAGGAATGGGCCTGCCAAATTTCAGCCTTCTACCTACACGGGAAGTTGGAGAATTAGTGAGAGTCAGTGAGGGCTTTGCCTTTTATTAGTATAGACTAGCAAAATACCCGCGCTTCGCAGCGGAGAAGTAGTGTGTTAAAGAGGTTATGTAAACATATATATACATATACATATATACATATATATACATATCTACATATACACATATCTACATATACATATATATACATATATATATATATATACATATACACATCCACATATATATACATATATATATATATATATATATATATATATATATATATATATATATACACATATCAACATATATATACACATACATATACACACATACATACACACACACATATACATATATACATATACACATACATACATATATATATATATATATATACTGTATATACACACATACATACATACACACATATATATATATATATATATATACATACAGACACATATATATACATATACATATTTACATATCAACATATATATATACATATCTACATATATATACACACATATATATACATATCTACATATATATACACATATATATACATATCTACATATATATATATATATATATATATATATATATATATATATATATAGACATACATATATAGTTTCTTTTCAATAAAGTCATGTGTTAGGCAAGTGTAATTGAATAGCGGTGCTGCAAGTTTAGTTTCTTTTCAATAAAGTCAGGCGTTAGGGAAGTGTAATTGAATAGCGGCGGCGCTGCAAGTTTAGTTTCTTTTCAATAAAGTCAGGCGTTAGGCAAGTGTCATTGAATAGCGGCGCTGCAAGTTTAGTTTCTTTTCAATAAAGTCAGGCGTTAGGCAAGTGTAATTGAATAGCGGCACTGCAAGTTTAGTTTCTTTTCAATAAAGTCAGGCGCGCTTTGCAGCGGCAAAGTTCTGCTTTTAAATTTTTATTAAGAAGAAAAGAAAACCTTTTTAAACTGAGGGAATATATACCAATAACAATTTGTTAAGGATCTGTTTTTTTGTGAAGCTGTCTTTACACAGCTTCTCCGCTGTTTCTCAATTGTGTAATGAATGCTTTCTTCAGCGCTCTTTGTGGCTGTTCTTTGTTTTCAGTTCACGTGATTACGTAGGAGGCGTGATGATGCGATATGTGACTCCGCCTCCCACGGCCATCGACCTGCACTCCATTACAGTATATGGACAAAAAAGAGGTTCCAGTTATGACCATTACGTGTACAATTTCGAAATGAAACCTGCCTAACTTTTGTAAGTAAGCTGTAAGGAATGAGCCTGCCAAATTTCAGCCTTCCACCTACACGGGAAGTTGGAGAATTAGTGATGAGTGAGTCAGTCAGTCAGTGAGTGAGTGAATCAGTCAGTGAGGGCTTTGCCTTTTATTAGTATAGATTTATTTTAAATACATATGTTATTTTTATCAAAAAAAAAAAATGCTAATGTGATCGTTCAATGGTGAGGGTGTCTCCAGGTACCTGTTGTCACACACGTGCGGATGGGAGGCAGTTTACAGTCTCAAATAGTGCTATTTGTCAGCCAGACCAGGGGTTGGAGCTCTCACCTGAACCTCTCTCCTCTTGTACCTTTGCAGCCCAGCTGAAGACCCTGACGCTTAATGACATCACCATTGATCCACCCACTACTGACATCACTTCCACTACCCAGAATTCCCCTTCCTTTCACATCAGTTCCTGTTCTGGCTGTCCTAACTCCACCTCTTCCTCCTACCCCTCATATTTATAGAGCAGTCTCAATCTGTTAGTCAGTTCAGTTGTGAACCCCGCTTTGTAAAATGTGTTTTCTTTGCCCTGTTGTTTTTTCAGTATATGGGGTGGCCATCCCCAAACCTTTTTACGGTCTGCTGCCTGATATTTTGTCACACTATATACTAGATGGCACTCGAGAAACTATTACCATGCTCAGCAGGGAGCCCCACCGTGGATTTAGAAGGAGAAACAAACGTAGTCAGTTCTATTAGAGCATCTATGTACTTGAAAGAGAGAAGACAAGCCACATCATGAAGCTGTATGTTCTTACAGGCTCATTCAAGGTGACATGTGAAGGATTCCTGGAATAATAATCTGTTGCAAGTGGTTCTGCAAAGCACACAGTTCAGAAACTGATTAAAAAAGTGACGTACTACTGGATCTGTGAGCAGTGCACCAAAGCTAAAAATGCACTCCATATGTACTTCAATTGTTGCTGCCAAAATTGCAGATCCTTCTAATTCAATGCAGAGTTTAACAGGCTGTGCACAGAACGTTGCCTTGTTGCCCTAAAAATAATATTCAACAGAGCTAAATAACAGCAAAATAAGAAAATAACTTTAATATACATTTGCAAACATTGCAGCATGGATGAATTTCAAAATCTAAATTGAAAGACTTCAATTTCAACAAATGATCCTCTAACATAACTGTTAATGGTTTTTATCATTGTGTAGTCTGACCTTGATTTTTTGTTTATGATTTAGTTTTGATTATAGAGAGAAGGTTTAGGGAAGAGACCACCATAGGGGAGAAGCAGCTTGGTTTTATGCCAGTGAGAGGTTCAACGGATGCGGTCTTTGCATTGAGATAGCTCACAGAGAAACATCAAGTAAAACAGACAGGTTAGCATATGGTATGTATTGATTTGGAGAAGGCATATGATAGCGTGCCACGTCAAGAAGCTTCAAGGTGCTTGAGAGAGAAAGCAGTGCCAGAGGACGATACAAGGATTATCCAGGATAAGTATGGGGGAGTGGGGGCTTGGGTTAAAGTCAGTGTTGGGATAATAGACAAGGTCCCAATTAGAGTAGGTTCACACCAGGGATCTTCTTTAGTTCTTAATTCTTTCAGCTGTTTATGGATGTGTTGACTCATGGGATTAAAAACCAATCTGACATTGCTGATGAAACTGTGTTGTGTAGCACCGGAAAAGAGGAAGCGGAGGGGAAACTGGAAGAATGGAGAAAGACTTTGGAAGATAGAGGATTGACGATAAATAGGAAGAAGACAGAATATACGAGGTTTAACGATGGTCAGGATTCAGAAGTTATCCTGCTCGGACAGCTACTGAATAGACTAGATACATTTAAGTATCTGGGATCAGTGGTATTCCGAGATGGAAAATTAGATGTAGAAATACAGTAACCCATAGAGTGCAATGTGGATGGAACAATTGGAAGAAGGTATCAGGAGTATTGTGTGTTTGAAGAATTAAGACACAGGTTATAGGTAAGGTTTTAAAGACACTGGTAAAACCAGCCATGATGTATGGAACTGACACACGGGCAGTAAAGAGGAACAGGAGAAGATGTTAGAATGTTGATATGGATTTGTGGAATTACAAAAAAAGACAGAATAAGAAGTGAGATAATCAGAGGTAGAACAGAAGTCAAAAAGTCAGTCATTGTCTAACCTGCTTTGTCCTGAACATGTTTGCAGGGGTCTGCTGGAACCTATCCCAGATAACATAGGGAGCAAGGCAGGAACAAACCCTTGGACAGGGCGCCAATCTATCGCAGGGCATACAGACACACACACACATACTCTCCCACCTACACACCAAGTACATACTAGAAGTAATTTACAATAGCCAGTTCATATAACCAGCATGTCTTCTGGAGCACTCAGAAGAAACCCAGAATATGCAAACTCCATGCAGGGAGGAACCGAGATGCAAACCTTGGTCTCCTTACTGCGAGGCAGCAACACTACCACTGTGCTGCCTACAGCAAAAGTGGGAGAGATACCTAAGAAAGTACAGGAAAGTAGGCTGAAGTAGTATGGACACGTGCTGTGGAGAGACAATGAATATGTGGGCAAAAGGGAGATGGGAATGGAAGTACAGGGGAAGAGAAAGCGAGGGATGCCAAAGTGAAGATGGATGGATAAAGTAAAAGAAGATCTGAAGGAAAAGGGTCTGACTGGGGATTAGGTGTAGGACTGAGCTGTGTGGAGAAGGCTGATCAAGCACATCAACCCAACATAGAAGTGGGAAAAGATGAAGAGGAGGAAGAAGAAGATTTGGTTTGGATAATTTGGTTTTCATTTCCCTGTGTATCAGTCCTAGCTATGTTGGACTATTCCCTTGATAATTCCCGAAGGTCTGAAAGACTCAAACACTGGATAACCATATTCAGTTTAAACTAAGCTGATTTTAATAACAGCAAAATAGGTTCAAAGTAAAAATAAAATATGCCACCTTAGGCAATTATCTGACCATTTCGGCAGTGTTCACTCAGCTATTATTTGTTTTGCTGAATCAGAAATGTTTAACTACAAGGCATGTTAGTTTATTGTTTCTAACTGTAGTGATGCAGTGCAAAAATCCATGTCAAACACTGCTAGACTACCTCACTGTCTATCAGTCATCCTAAACCCAAACTATTTACAGCTAATGCAAGTGATATTATTCATACAATTTTCTGCATGCCAAATAAACGGAATTGTTGTGGACCAGAGCTAAACTATTCACTTCATTTTCCCTTCCTAGTCACATCTCATGCTCATATTTCTTCCTTTATTTTGCATCTACACTGATGAAAGTATTTATGATGATATAGTACTATTTTTTTTTTTAATTTAGGTTGTCTGAGTAACTTTGGGAACTGATCATTCAAGCAACGGGAAAATGCAAGTGTTTTTCTTTAAAGCATGAGCATAGAGTTGGACAAGGAGTCAAAAAACAAAAGCAAGGCAAAGTAAAATTCAGCATCAGTTAGGAAAAACAGTGGCATAAGCTTAACATTTCAACCCAATTCAAAGAATGTAAAACTAAACTTTACAGTATCAAACTTGCATAAAACTGGCAGACTTCTCTTTCTTTCTTTTTGTTATCTTTTTTTAAACACTGCTGCTCATATTTTTTATTAACTGTCATGTATATTTGATTGATGTGGAAACAGACTCGAAAAGTTAACAGCTGCTACCTCGTGTACCTTTACTTTATAGTATCAGCAGTAGAGGCAGGAAGTGACACGATTTGCAGCTGCTGCTTAGCAACTAGAGATGCACATTAAAAAGAAACTAACGAAGTCTCCTTTTCTAACCCAAAATGGAGGTGCTGATTTTGGAATTCCACCAGTGTTTTGAATGTTTCCATTCCTGATGTTGCTAAATATCACTGATTCTATCTTGGCAAACTACTAAAAGACAATATCCAATGTTCTTCCACATTTATTATGGCATACTGCACAGGAATAAATTTAAGCCAAGAGAGATTTCTACTCTCATCCTATGTTTGTCTGGTGTATTATTCACTGTTTCAGGCTATGGTTGCCCTCTTTGAAACTCTGAGAAGGCATATGACACATCATGTGACTTTTTGTTGCAGAGTATTTCACTCTTGCTGACCGCAGTCACTGATCTCATTGCCGCACTATGTCAATTTACATGACTGAAAATCACTAATCATGTCTACATTACCAAGCGGGTTATGACTTCCAAACACAGCATGCTGCCTGACTAGATCTGTGCAGAGGTTTAGCTGCTGCTGTGAGATCAGCTGCAGTCTCTGCCCTATTTTTTTTCTATTTATATGGTATGTAACACATGAGACATGAGAAAAATCTGCTTCTGTTTGTAAGGTCCGAAGCCCACCAAGCTGCCGGACGGAGCTGGCGCTGTACTGATGCTGTGAAAATAATTAACAACTACATTGAGTTCAACCTCAGTCTTGGCACTTTTTTACTTTTTAAAATTTTTGTAAATATGTAAAATAGGAAACATCAGAAAGGTAAGCTGTTCTTCTGTTTGCAAGGTTCAAAATGGACATGTTCCTTATTCCTTGTTGCCGAATTTTATGCATTCAACATCCGGATGAGCATTTAATCGTTGTCAGCTCTCCTGCACACGCAGCCTGCCCCCCCCAACTAAAAAGAATCCCAAACCTGTTTGATTTCATTGTTGTCAGTCGCAAACTAGTTGGTCTCATTTGTTAGGTCACATAAGGCGATCGTCTCAGGAGTGCACCACCAACTGCCTCAGACTAGTTCAGATTATATACATGAAGTCTACAACTGAAAATCGGCGGAAATGCCTTCTATAATGTAGAGTTTTCTTGATCACATTTTCAGTACAATCATACAGAAAATTTTTCCCACTAACAAATTTATTTTACTTCCCATTTTCAGATCTAAAGGACGCTATACAATTTCAAAATTGTGTCATACTGTTCAAAGTTTACTTAGAGTAACACATCCTGCCTGAACACTGGCAATACAGTACATTGTGAAATGATAACAAATCTTCACCCTCAAACAGGCCACTCTTATAAGTTCATATACATTTTTCTTATTTATGTAATACCAGCATGTAAAATATTATAACATCTGAAAGATTTACTGACTGACTCTTCTGGTTTTATGATGCAAAATAAAAGATGAAAATAAAACTAGAGTAATAAAGCAGTGGAGAATTAATCAATCTTTCAGATCGGTTGCTATAGTGATACTTACCTTTTGAAGACATGGCATGACAGCTTCTTCCTCACCAAAGATAAATGGCACAGAACTGCACAAGTGAATGTGGTATCCTAAGGGAGATCTTGCAGTGAACCGAAAAACATGACGTCTAAAAAGTATAAAGCAGCACAGACAAATGAAACATGTTAAACAAGATTAATTTTAACAATTTCAACATATCCGGATATCATTTAGCATACATGTTTTGAAATTACATAAATTTAAATTAGACATACAGTATATATTGTGAAAGAGAGTGATGTGGGCTGCCAATTCTGCCACCTCACAGCATCCAGGCCTGGTCACAAAATATTTGAGGTTACACTTTCCTTCTATAACCCAGATATGTGAAAGTTAGGTCAATCAGGAAATCTAACTGGTACAGTAGGTGTGAGCATGGCTGTGAAAAGGATTAAGGCCATTTGTTGAATAGAGAATAAGATAAGACTTTCATATCCATCCATTTGAATTAACCAACAGTGCCAATTCAGTGTCACCGGCAGCCATTCTGGCAGCATCAAGCATTAAGCAATGAATGGATGGGTAGACTTAAACAGGGAAATTGGTTCACTTTTTAAAGAGGTGCTAAAAAAATGTGGATACACAATTTAGCATATATGAGTAATATTTATTTTAGCATAAACTGTTTCATTCCTTAGCACAGCAGTTGGCAAGGATGATTGGCCCTCAGGCCTTCTAGGGCAGCGTTGCCAGCCTCCTCTCTTTCTGCATCTCTTGCACTTTCTCACATGCTGGTGCTTTGCCTAAAGCTCATCAGGGGCACACAGCATACATGCAGGGATTACTGGCAAAAAGCAGCCTCTAAGCTCCCTCACTGGCATATGCAGTTTTTTTGCTGCCAAATCTTACAGAATATGTAAACACTGTAAGTGTTACGTATACAAATCGATATCTATTTATATATATATGTGTCTTTGTGTGTGATTGTGTATAAATGTATATATACCTGTATAATTATATATATACAATATATATATAATTATATATATACAATATATATATATATATATATATATATATATATATATATATATACACTGTGTGTGTGTGTGTACATATAGGGGGTGCCTGGTCAATGCTGGAGTCAATGGAATACACCACTTCCACCACACTTGAAAGTGCTGCCAGGGAAGGGATCCAGGTGCACCTGGAGCGCTTCCGGGTACAATATAAAAGAGGCCGTCTCACTCCATTCAAGGAGCCGGAGTCGGAAGGTGGATGACAGAGCTTGCAGGAGAGGAGTGAAGGTGGCAGAAGAGAAAGAGAGAGAAAAGAGAAGAGAAGAAGGGACTGAGCTGTATTGAGAAGAATTGTGAGTATTGCGTACTGTAAAGAAAAGAAAAGATTAAAGGGAGTGTTGTGCTTTGAGTTGTGTCACTGTGCCTGTCTGCGCTGGGGGCTCATTTTACCACTATACAGTAATACAGTATATATATATATATATATATATATATATATATATATATATATATACTGTATATATATATATATATATATATATATATATATATATATATATATATTACAGTATATGATGTTTTTAGAAATGTTATTTACAAAGAATGGCCTGGGCCTGCTGAGATCCTGAATTAGATTAAGCGAGTTCAAAATGGATGGAAGGACAGCCAGGTAACTAGCACAGAACTGCTTTAATATTTTTAGCATATAATAAAGTCAGAGATATACAAAATAAAGAAGCGGGCAATCAAAATTTAGGTCTTCTTTATTTGGTTTATCTTAAGCTTTGTTTGGCTTTTCCTTATTTTAATTAGTAAAATTTGAAAGACAATTCAACAAGTTCTGTTATTAGGTTCACTATTCGATTGGCAGATTGATTAAATTAACAAGAGATAAAATCCTCTTTAATAAAATCCCTGTGTGCGTCCAGGTGTCCATGTGTGTGTGTCTTCTGGTGAAGTGCGCATGCGCGGGGCACGGTGCGATGCGCGATATTACTGTCAGAGAAAGTTACAGGTGTTTTACGGAAATACAAACCAGTATTACTGCGAGAGGAAATTAAAGGTACACAATACAGTGACTCATATTACAGCCACATACAAGCCAGTATTACTGTCAGAGGAGATTAAAGACATATTACCGACGCGCACGCCTGTATTACCGCCAGAGAAAATTAAAGGTATATTACGGACGTTCAAGCCAACGGACGTACAAGACAGTATTACTGTCACAGAAAATTAAAGACACACAATACATGGCGGCAGCCCATGACGAACGGTCAGCTCAGCAAGTAAACATCAACAAAAGAAAGGCTGAAAGAAAGAAAAATACGACCAACAAAAAGAATGAGGTCAAAGTCCCTTGCCATTTAATATAGACTGTTCCTACTAATGTTTATGCACTACTGCTCTAGCGCCCGTTATTGTAACGGGCTAAATGACTAGTATTTAAATAAATTTCAATAAATCAGTAAGCCATCTATGCAGTACACAGACTACAACTAAGAATGTTACAAATAGCTTCCAGTCATAAATACACATCTTTACAGTATAAACAATCTTCACTTCCTAGGGGAAAAAAAAAACACATATTAACTTACCCTGGTGATATATTAACCATAGTTGCTTTGGTAGCAAAAGTATGCATTTTTAGAACAGGTGGACGGACAGATAGAGACTTCCAAGAAAATGGCTCAGCAATGAGTAAGGCAGGCTTTGGCAGCATGACCTCTGTAGGACTGTCTGGAGATTATACAGAAAAGTAAACATTGATCTTATACAGCAATATTACAAGTCAAAGATCTTCATTATTACTAGTTATGTTCCTATAGGATTCTGAAACAGTTGTCATTAATTAAATACAATGCATATAATAAAGTGAACAGAATAAAATATACAGTGTTATTTTTTACATATTGCATACCTATTATTTAATGGAATGATACCAAAACATTTTGGAGAACATATAGCTATGCCATTACAAAGATAAACCATTTCAAAATTCTTGTATACATAATATATGTTCATTAGCTTTAATTTATGATACACAGTACTCTTACAACAGAAGCCAATAATTTCTATTAAGCTTGAACAAATTAATTAAAATAAACCTTTGCCAAATTTCTCCTTGCTTTCAAATACAGAGTCTCCATCTTGCAGTAGCGCTGAGAAGCTTATTAAGATCTGTGTCGGTTTCAAATTGTCCATAAAGAGAAAGCTGTGCCTCTTGTCATCTGTTGCCTAAAAATATTTTGTGGAAGGTTAATATGTTGGCATTGGTCACAATAAACATTTCCCTAAAACAGAGTGAAAAGAACAAAACAGTGTGTTTTTGGCCTTGTAAAAGTTGAAAGATGCCACTAGGTGGCATCTGATTGCACCTTTGAACCCTGAAAGCAGAAATTAACCTCTTAGACATTTGTGAATCAAAAAGGTATCAAAAAGAAGCATGTTTTCAATAAAGCGTTAAAAAAACCAATTTTCACTTCTGAAGGCAAAATATAACTGTAGTCTAAACCATTATTCTTACAAAAACAAATACAAACAAAAATACCCCAATGTGACATTAAACAACAGTCTCAAACCGACTTAACGCAAGTCTGGATTGTGGATTTCCAGAGCCTGTCCAGATTCAGTCAAGAACCCTGTCATGGATTGGGTGCCATTCTATCACACTATTCTGATAATCTGAAAGTATATTGTTACTAAACATTTTTCACAGGTTAATTGTGTTCATTTTGAAATGTCTTTAACACTACAATGGCAACACGTCTTCCTAAACAGAGTGGTTAATGAGATTCAACACTTGTAATTCTTCTGTTGACTTTGGCATTTGCTTTAAATAAATGTCCATAAGTAGAGCCAGATGCATACAGTATCTGTAATGCACTACTTGCCATAAGCTGAATAAAAACTTCCAGTTTAAGATAATATGTAACACAAATTATACTATGTATTCATTATTATAATTTAATTTGCAGTTAATGGGTGTATATTAATTTTTTTTTTTTTTTTCTCATAATATTTTACTTATCCTGGAGACAGTAGTCCTCCTCCTTCTTCATACACTTATACCAATGGTCTTTTGCTTTTTTTGAATGTTAAGTCAATTAGGCATCTCTTGTTCTAAATTATTATTACCTCCCATGGAAGCTTGAGGGTCCAAACAGAAGGTGCCAAACCTGGACAAAAGACTGAAGTGTTGAGAACTTCTTGTTTTATTTTATGAAGCATGTTTATGATGTGGGCAGCCATGCTGGAGCATGCATTGCTGTGCAACAAAAGAATATCTTCTAAAAATATTGTCCATTTTACACAAATTGGTGGCCTTTGTTATTTCCTTAGAGCACACTGTCCCCAAATGTAAATTGTGTGGATTTTAGCAACACATTCTTCTCATGAAAATCAAATACTACTTTTGTGTTCTCTTTGGTCGCAAATTAATAGGTACACAGTCATGTTCACAACTTACTAGCAACTCATACTCTGAGAGCAAGGTTAACAGAACCTCAGTAAGGAAGCCCTAGAATAAGGGGGACAATGTGGTAAAATCAGTGTTGGTTAAAATAATACAACCTGATAACTGGCTACCTGTTGGCTTTCTGGCTTTTTATATTGGTTAGTCTCTGGTCTGACTTGGTCTTTGTTCCCGCATGGCCCTTGAATGGAGTGAGTGATGGCCTGGCCATCTCCATGGATAGAAAATGCCAGAGAGAGAGAGAGAGTCTGCTTTGCTTTGCAGGCTTCATTTTACTGGTCCTGGTTACTTGTTAGAATTTGGTGGTACTAGTGATTTTGCTCAGACAGACTTAGCCCCATTACAGCCCATGTTTTTTTCCTAGGATGGGGAAGAGGTGCCTACATTTCCCTTTCACTCCATCCATAATGTCCAAGGCACCTGTATTCCCCCAGGCTAGCTGGCCTTCCCAGTCAATTCCTGCTTTGGAATTTCAGCAAAGGCTGCCTGCATGCAGAAATCGTATCTTGATCTGGTAAGTCATAAATGTCCCCAAGCAAGGACTGGCTTAGACAGCTTCCCTGCTTTTTAAAATATGATACTGTTAGATGTTAATAAAGAATATTAACTTATAGCCTAGGTATTATTCTATATTAAATTAAGAAATCCACAGATATTTGTATTCTTTTCCATAGCTTTAAATGCTTACATTTGCTGTTTTCATTTTAATTCATCCTTTTCTATAAATTTGCTCCTTTAATTGTATCCAAATGCTAATGAGTAGCAAAGAGTAGTACAGAGAAAAATGGAAACAACACTGAAGATTCTTTCCTGCCATTTTCACTTGTCTACTCCTTAAGAAAATTCTCTATTGATGAGCAGACAAGTGAATATATCACTGAAATAACTGCCTTCCTTTAGCATTCAGTGTTGTCAGCCTTTGGGTAAAATTAAGTCAAGAACACTAAAGGAAAGTGTGAATTAAAAATAGAATGTAAAAGTACGTTTTGGTGAAAATTCACATTTTTTTGAATTTCTCATAATAAGAAAATAAAAAAGGCCAGCTCATTAAACAATGAGATCTATCAAATGTAAGAATGAGGCAGTCATTGTAAAACTGCCTGTAATTGAAAACCACTGGCTTAAGTTAGGTAGGAGAACAGATCAAAAAGAATTTTTATTGTGAATTTTCTGATATTCCAAAGAAAATACAAAAGAATAATTGCTGTGTATTTTTATTAAAGACTGCAAAATTGTTATTTCTCCAATAATAATAACAACCTGATTACAGTGATCATCGGGATGGGAAGGAAAATAAACACTTAATTGCAGACGTCTCGATTCAAGTTTTTTAGCGGCATGAATATGGATAAATGGTTGAAGTTTCCATCTTCAGAATTTTGTTTCAATTTTGTTTCAATTCTTCATTAAAGCATTTAGAGATACTTTATGTATATGAAGGTTTGACAAATAAATGAACTGGTGATCCATCCTGGGTTAATTGCCACATTATACTCTGTGCTGCCAGGAAAGACGCTGCCAGTCAACGACCATGAGGCTGATCGGGTTTTTTTAAAAAATAGAGAATTGAAGGATGGAAAAATGAATGAATGAATGAATGAATGAATGTGGCCATGTGTGTAAGCTTTCTGCTGCCTTTTAGGGGACTAAAATGAATGGAATATAGGAATGGAGTTTTGATTAAACTCTGAGGTATGATGTGTCATTATTTTCTACCCTATCTTGAAAGATGCCAAACTTGAAAAAGAACTATGACCCCGACCTGGCTCATGTCATGAAGATAGGTCCTTACATCACTTGTAATCCAGGAAAGAAAAATTCAGAATGTTTAGCTCAAGAGGAGTTTGAACTTTTGTTGGCACTGATCTATGCATCATACTTATTTAAATTGAGAAATTCAAATGGGAATCTTATTATTCTGGGATCCTAAACCTTTCATCTCCTACAATTTAAATGATTTTGCAAGTAAACCTTTGGGTGGAATAAAAGTAGGGCAAGTCTGTGTGTTTGCATTTGATGCTGATCTGCATTAAGTGCAGAAAAATGATCATAACAGAATGATGGAAGTACAACAGAGAAAGAAATAAAAAAATAGGAAAACAGAATAACTATGTTAAAAAAGATATGAAGAAACAAATTCTATTGCACAGCAATCAACACTGACAACAGCCCAAGGCTCTGAATTATCTTCTCCTCACTTCTGACATGCACATATATTTCTGTGTATTTCTTTGACAGTCATACACATCCACTTTTCAAGTGTTATTATAAGACCATCTTTTTTCCATCTGCTTTAACTTAACTGCAATAATTTTAATCGAATGATCAGAAAGAATTGAAATATAAAGGTCATTTTAATTTGGAACTGCTCTTCTTTGCTGTAAGAATTAAAGGATTTAAATGCACTATACAAATACTTGCTCTTCATAGAATATGAAATAAACAGGCAACATTTACTGTACACCTGCTCTTGCATCTGGCTGATTTCAGCATTAATAAGTCCCGGTTATAAATACTGTTAAGTGATTGCTAATATTGTAAAGAGGCTCATGACTGGCAAAAGGTTGCCGGGGCAACAGCCAAGGAACCAAGCAAGGGGGTAAAGGGCAAAGGAAATCATTCTGACAGGCTTCAAGGGGACAGAGACAATAACACCAGCAAAGAGAAACCAAAAAACGGTACATGCCAGTGCAGGAAGAGGGGGTTGTCAGAGTTGACACGCCAAGAAGGGCAGAAGGCTAAAGCACGACTTGTGGCCAGTAGAGTTCAGGTGACTCAGCAGATACTGCAGGCTTGTATGTATAACTAACAAAGTTGGCAAGGGGTCGGCTGACCGGTGATAATTAAAGGGCCACTTCCTTGGAAAGTTTTGTATTCAAGAGTCAGTTTGGTGGAGCTGGCAAGAAGCTGATGTTCTACTACAAGAACTCTAGGCCAGGTGTTCTTAAACTTTCTTAGCATTATGTTTACCCCCAGAAAAAAACAATTAGAACATGTTGAATTTTTTTTTCACCAATAAAAAACGTTATTTCGTTAAACAGAAACATGTACTGTAAATACCAAAACGTTAACAGAAATACAGTAGGAAAGGTATGTCTAGTGACCCCTCCTATACCAATGCAGATTTAGTAAATGTTCTTGGTATGATATGTTTTGAAACAGTCATCAATGCACAGCCCAACATCACAATCGAGGCAGTACAAGCATGTTTCTTTCAACACTTACTTTATATTGCTTTTTCTGTTGCTTCGCATTACAGGGTATAATGTCAGTACCTCACATGCACAATCAACGTGCTATTATAGGCTACCGCAGCACAAAGCTTAGTGACTTCCACATTTTCCTACCAAGAACATTGATAGTTGCTGCACTGTAAATAGTGATTGGATGCTGACAGCTTTCTTTTTGCTCTACTTGATTGCAATCATTTTGCATTTTTGCAATGTTGATACTATACCGTGATGCAGTGTTATGTCGGTGCCATATTCATCAGTTTCACTATCTGTATCAATGTCAGATGACCAATTCACATTGTCATCACTATTGTTGGATTCAGTTAAAGGTTCAGTTTTAGTTTGTTCTAAAACTGACTTTATAACACCATTGTGTTTTGGTTGAAGGTTCCGCCCCACTCATATATTAGAGGGGCAAAATGCACAGAAATACTCATGAATTTTTGCAGCATGATGTCATTTCATCCTCCAGATGCCAGCAGAATACTGTCCAGGAGTTCCTCAGTCTTAAAAGTGATCATTGAACATCACCCCAAGAGTGACTCATGGATAACACCTAATACATAGAATTCCAAGCCCAAGTCATACCCAGGATTAATGCCAAGGAGGTTAATCTGAGGACCTGAACAAAAAAATCAGTAGCATATTGGGAGTCAAGGAGAGGATTATTACCATAATGACAGAAAAGCCATACATAGACAAATAGCGATGGCCATATGATAAAGAAATAGTAAACATTTTTGTTTCCATTCCAAAATGTTTTTCACATGAATATGACTAAAAGGGAAAAGTGGAGAACAAACATATTGTTAATAAATGGGGCAATTAGGACGAAAATGACAACAAAGCTTAGTGCCCTAAGCCTTGTAAAGTCGTACATTTGACATATTTAACTAACCCTGAACCACACTTTTAATTGTGTTTTTATTTCATAAAGCATGTATTTTCATACATACAAGATAACTCACACGTAGATAGTTTCTCTTATGTGTGTGTTATTATGTTGTATGTACAAGTCAGAAAGTCCTTTTATTCCCACTGTGGTTCGGGGTTTCCATAATGAATACATAGGTTGCGTTGCACAGCTATATTATTCCAAAGAAATTATGCACTACTTATATTTTACACAGGTTATAGGATAACTCAGAAAATGGGCCAGTCTGAAAGGTTTAATACTACTTGACTGACCATGTGCTGAATGCTGAGTGCTCCTCTCTACAGCTCTCCTCTTTTGATATTTTCCCATGTCCTTACAGTTTTCAGTGGTCCATCTAACACTTTCTTCACACTACCAGCAGACTGAAATTTACTGAAGCATTTAAAAATAGTGTTACAAGATGGAATTCTTATCGCCAAGGCATGTTAAACTTAATACATAATCTTCTTTGCGCCTAAGTTACATACAGTATTTAGATTCAATGTATCCCGCAATGGTGAACACACAATGAGGCACTGAACAATTATGGCCAGTGTACTTAGCCACAACACTGCCACTGCAATATATATAACTCCACCTTATTGGCTCACCTCTCATAACACCCCAAAAATTGTCAAATCCTTGTGGCGCACCCATTATTTCCATTTTGATTTTTCAATCTAACACTGCAGTCCCTTCACCTCATAAGCTTGTATATGTCATTCCCATCTCTCTCCCCTTTACTTATTTGTGTTTTTGCTTGAAAGTCACTTCTGTTTTATAAGAGTGTGGTGGTGTTATGGCAACTATTTATTATGCTTTCATACCATAGAAATAAAATCTCTCTGTAATTCATCAGTGGAGTTATTTGTGGGGTGCATCTTGGATCACATGCTGCTGCAGTAAACTGCATGCTAAATAGTGGACAGTAGTACACAGTCACAGAATTCATTTGTGAATGAACTTAGTTAATTTTACTATACAATCACATAGCGATCCATCACAAACTTGGCTACAACTCAATCTGGGTAGCAATCCATATAGAAAACACTGCTCTACAGGAAAGCATATAAAGTAACTGCCCCTGTATAGGAACAGGCAGCTGACAACTCTTTAATGGCTAACAGATGGAAGTGCCAGGACAAAACACCATTATAGAGAATTCAAGCCTCCTGTCCCTGTGGCAAAACTAGGACTGTTCTTTACTGTGTAAGTGATCTATCAAGTTTGCTGGAAAAGACCTTAGCAGGATGGTTAAAGGTACCTCATAGAGCCTGAAATCTAGAGGAGTGTTCAGGGGGTATGGCTCAACTGGTAGAAGAAGCAAGGAATGTGCAAGAAAAAGAGGGTATGGTACACTAAAATATGTGCAAGATAGTTTATCAGCTAGAGAGAGGTTCAAGACCTGCTGAGGAAGGCAGCTGCAGTTGCAATTCCGTTTGTGTGTGTCTAACGTGTGTGTTTTGGCAATGAACACATAATTTCTGAATACTTTAAATCTCTTTAGTATTATTCAGGATTCTGACAGGTGCTTTCTCTCCTGTTATAGTATTATGCAATGGATAAAAATCTGCATGCCATCAAGTCATCAGCAGAAAGATTGACCACTCAATGATCCAACATTTTTAGAAATTAATTGAATTTGTAAAACTGTTCAATTACGCATGTGCTCAAATAACAAAACCTGTGAAAAGTCTTCGAGTGAATAAAAGTAAATATTTAGAACAAAGAAACAGGCAGACTAAAAAAACTGCATGTTTGATTCTAAGAAAGCCTTTCATATTTCTCGGCTAACATGAACTGGTACAAACTGATAATCAACCTTAGAGCTTAGAAAGAAGCCCTGACATAGCATGCAGAAAAGGAAAAGGAGAAAAGTGTCAGGAGTTACTGCGTCTTTGTCATTGTGAATCACAGCATTAATGTTGATGCGAAAGAAGTTAATAAATCCTCAGTTTCAACATCTTTCCTCCTTAGTCTATCTTCCAAGATGTACAATGTCATTCAGACAGTCAGTCTGGCAATTTAACGGTTATTAAGGTCCCTGATCAGTGATGTTCATTTTCAGGCTGGCCCAGTTTTTGCTTTTGCCAGGAGAAACAAATTGACAGGTGAGCTTCAATTTTGTCATTATGTATTTAACTTCACAAAGTAAAACCAATCATAGCCCAGATTAAGCTTCAGTGAGTTTCATTTGTTTAAAATGATCCTCTTTAAATTGCCTTGTTAGGAAATATGCCTGAGCTGTAAATGTGCAAGGAATCTGTCATCATACATTAACTAATGAAAACCTTTCTTCTTCTGGAGAATACTGGAATAAAGTAAGTCCCATAAATTCTTCTCTTCAAAAGTACTTATGGTTACTTGAACACTTGTAATCCATATTACTAACCGAGAATGGTAAACCGGATATGGACGCAGGTACATGGCATGCCCATGGACGCAGGAGACATAGTGCGCAGGCGGCAAAAGCTCAACTAACGGAAATACGAAATAAAGCAACGAGCACAGACAATACGGAACCCTAACCATGCACACTACACAGCATAGTCAAACCCGACATAGTATGGAAGGTGCAGGCGCCTACAACGCACGTCTAACACACCGCAGACAGACCCCCGAGATGGTACAGAAGCCCCAGAGATACGGACTCCACAGCATATGTGAATCGTGGAACACGAGATTCCTGCAAGACACGCCTTACTTACAAAAGATATCATATAAGAGCTCACCCATCAAAAAACACTCGGTCGTGTAGTACACACAGATCATGTGCTCTCAGCACATATAAAGCATATAAGGACAATACGGAGAGTAGAGACCCAAAGGCGTTGGAGAGAAAAAAAGGCAGATAAGAGATTATGAAAGCAGTGGAATTCGAAAGGCTCCAACAAACGATGGCACGATACACATGCAGAGAAAGATACAGAATATGAAAGCAGTAAAATCCAAAAGTATTGTATCGTCCCAGCGAGGTTGAGGGCTGTTTGGTTTTAAGTGACTGTTAGGTCCAATGGAGGGAGGGCGGAGTATAGCACGGAAGACTGATAGCGGGGTATTGATTGATGCAGTAAGGGGGGGCGTTGGAGAGGGTGCTAGAAAGTTGTGTTTGGGGTTAGGAAGTCAGCGATTGTTCAAGTAAAATGTTTGTGACACTCTATCATGTTAGTCGCTACAGTATCAAAGAAAAGATAGAAAAGATCGCATTACCGCAAACAAAAGGTGATTAATCATCAGAGCCAGGTGTAATTGAAAAAAGAGCAGGACAAATCAAGGTCAGAAATAAAAGGCAAAGAGTAAACAACAAAGTCTTTTCGCATTTGCATCATTCAATGCACAAAACGTGGATTTACACAACAATGGACCATATGCTATGAGAATCTGTGGTCCCGGAACAGTTAAAGCAACAACAAGTTACATTTCAAAGAATACACAGTTCGGTCAGGTGTATATTGATGATCACAGAGAAGCGATGCAAGTGTTAACAGGCAAAAAAAAAAGGTAATGTATATATTCCGCAAATAACATTACACACCAGAGGAGATTGTGATATGCCATTCGTATTAAAATGTTTACAGTTTACTGTGAGAATAGCATTTGCTATGACAATCGATAAATCACTGGGACAAACATTAGAAAAAGTCGGATTATTTATTAGAAAAACAGAAACAATATTCACTTACGGGCATTGTCACAATGTGTCTCCAAAAAAAATAGTTTTTAATGAAACTTTAAAGTAAAAGTGCAAATAATGAAATTGAAACAATTCCAAAGAAAAAAAAAATGTAAATTGTATATTAGATTAACCAAACACAGGGGCTGGCGGGCGAAGCCCCCTAGTAAGTAAATAAATCATTTAAGATGTTCCATTTTAAAGTAACCTTATAAGCAGTTCGTTTGAAGTATTGAGTGTGCTGTAGCCTCCTAGCTCACCAATTACTTAACCTCTAATAATTTGATTGAACCTTTTCAGTCTGGTTTCAGGGCACAGCACAGCTGTGAAACTGCTCTTCTTCGGGTAACCAATGATTTGCTTATGGCAGCAGACTCTGGACAAACCAGCATTCCAATCCTGTTAGACCTCAGTGTAGCATTTGACACTGTCAGACATGACATTCTACTGTCCAGAATGGAGAACATGCTGGGTATCTCTGGCACTGCCCTCCAGTGGTTCAAGTCCTATCTGACTGATAGGCAAGAGTTTGTTAGTCTTGGCAACAGCAGATCCAGTTCGCCTACTAAGGTCCTCAGATTCTGGTAATCTTGTTGTGCCTCACACTAACCTGCGCTCTATGGGTGACAGGGCCTTCAGCTCCATAGCACCCAGACTTTGGAATGACATCCCGAAATTAATTAGATCAGCTGACTCCATTCATTCTTTTAAAAAACAACTTAAAAATCATCTATTTAGGAAGGTGTGGGATATGGCCGGCCATTCATCCCGGCCAATACCCCCAGGCTGCTAGATGGAGCCCTCCTTGCAACGTGGAGATGCCCTGAATTCCAGCAGGGCATCATGGACTTTGGAGTTTTAATACACAGCCCTGCTGGATAACGTCGGGGCCCCCAGGGGATGCTGCAGGGAGACACAGAGACGTTTATTTTCCATACAGCCCGGAAGTAAATCCCAGTCACATGGTTGGAAGAAATAAAGTGCTTCCGGGTTGATGAAGAAAAGGAGTTTTCATTTTGACCCAGAAGTGCTGGATAATCACATGGACTGAGGGCTTAGAAGCACTTCTGGGACAT
Organism: Erpetoichthys calabaricus; assembly: GCF_900747795.2. NCBI lineage: Eukaryota > Metazoa > Chordata > Cladistia > Polypteriformes > Polypteridae > Erpetoichthys > Erpetoichthys calabaricus. Next base: position 229,766,632 of record NC_041396.2, read on the forward strand.
GAACTATAAAAAGGACAGTGGGAGATCCCAGAGCCGAGCTGAGCTGGGTGGAAGGGTGGCAACACGTCTGGGAGTGGAGGATTATTGATTATTGTTTATTTATGAGTATTGTGGAGTGAAGGGTGCTTGGTGCACATTATTATTATAAAATAAAGTCATATTGGACTTTTATCTGGTGTCTGGCGTCTGATCAGTGGGTTCAAGGGAGCGATAGCGCCCCCTATCTGTTACAAAGGCTTTTAACATAACTTAACATTCTGCCTTTTCTTTCAGTTTACCTCTCTGTTCAGGTGCTCAGGATAATTTGTGTGTGTTATATCACAAATTAGGTTATTTGTTAGGTTTTTCTTTTAGTATTGAATTTAGTATTTTACTCTGGTTTATTGTACTTTATTCTATTTAATGCTTGTTATCTGTTTCATTGTTCTATTCAGGAAAACATTTGTATCCAATGTTACATACACCCTGCTGTTTTTTTTCTGAGACTATGTGAAGCGCATTGAGCATGGGAAAGGCACTATATAAATAACATTTATTATTATTATTATCTGCGGTGGGTTGGCACCCTGCCCGGGATTGTTTCCTGCCTTGTGCCCTGTGTTGGCTGGGATTGGCTCCAGCAGACCCCCGTGACCCTGTGTTCGGATTCAGCGGGTTGGACAATGGATGGATGGATGGATATTATTATTATTACTTATAATGGCTGTTTGTGCTCAAGGACACAATAAACCAATATTTGCAACTGTATCTCAGATCCATGTCTATATTTCATGTTTCACATGAAGGTGAGTGTGCCAAATTGCTTCCCATTTATTCCAATACACGATCATGGAGGCCAAAACTTGTCCCAGTAGCTTCAAGTATTTGGAAGGAACCAAACATGGACTGAGTGCCAGCACATGAAAAGCACACTCAAGACACTAACACACAGCCCAACATCACACGTACTGAAAATTTTTGAGGAAAACTGCAGGAGAGAAATGGGTGAAAATGCAAGCATCCAGATTTTAAACCTCATCTCTCCTGGAGCAGTTCAGCCAAAACACAAAACATTACACCATTGTGTCTATGTTTCTGCCAATTATTAAGGTTTGCTTCAATTCTCTGTTACATTTGTTAAAAATTAGATGCTAAATGAAGAAAGATGAGTTGCTCATAACTGAATATATAAATAGTACTTAGAATGGTGTGAAAAGGTCCCTGAAATAACACATCATATCGAACCAAAATTAATTTTAGAACCTAAGGAGAAAAACAATGTGCTACACTGTATAATGATTAAAGTATAAAATTAAACATTACAAATACTGATGTCTTTAGAAAGAGAAAGAATCTGTACCTGCTATTATTCACACAACACAACACAACTAGAGTTAAGACCTGGACTGAACTGTTGCTACACCATTAATGAACTTCTGAAGGTGATGACTGACTAGGCAAACATATCACTTAAGCACTGAAGCAGGATGCGACACTTGGCTGACGGCTTAAACAACTGGATAGATGTTTATTAGTGAAAATGATTTAGATAAAATACATATAACATTTGACTCTATTTCCAATAAACATCTAGATGTTTGTTTGCTGTTGTTCTCTTGCTCTGGCATTTGTTATTTTATGGTGTCATACAAATATATGATCTACCTCTTGACATGAATAATTTGTTCTAGGAAAGAAACTTCAACTTGGCACTTAATTAAGAAAAAATTCAAAGAATGATAAACTTCTGAAGCAGAAAGATCAAAAAGACAAAAGTAAGTGCTTTATATCAGACTGAGACTGATCAGTTGAAATACCTTTATTACAGTTAAGGCTTTAAAAAAGTCAAATCTCCTGTAAAATCCCCATAGTTCAATCCTATACTCTATTATTACAGAAAAGGAAACTACTCTAGCACTAATGTCTATTATGGTTTTGTAAATATTCATTGTAGCCTATTATTAACTAAAAATACAGAACAAATATTTTGCATTGTTAAACTTATAATATGGAGTTTATAATTAAGAGGATAAGCTGAGCCACTGTGAATTTAATCAAGCTTTATTATGGTAACATCTGCATAAAGTTTGGATTTTACATGTTGTTATAGTAATGCATTGCAGTTTACGTAAATTGTGACAACCACCATCTATGACAATACAGAGACAAACTGGTCCAATTCTTTTGCCAACAAAGTAGTTTATAATATTTAATGTAAAAAAATATTTATTTAGGCTTTAAAATTTTTACGAAAATCTCAATTGATCATCAGCCTATTTATAGGATGCAACTCTCTTGACTAATGTACGATACAATAGATTCATTTTTCCAACTAAAGTTTATGATGGTCTCCTTCACTCTCTTTGTAATTCTTTTGACATAATTATCACAACACCAATCCATAAAATTTGAGGCCATAATGTCAAACATTCCTGTTGAGAACAAGATGAAAAATGCTCATCTGAAAGGGCAGAAAAAGAAAGGAAGTGAACCAGAAATAAAAAGTAAGCTGAAGGGGAGGAATAGTTATAGGACAAGCAAAAGAGCAAAAAATAAAAAACAATAAAGCAGAAATTGGCAAGTTCAAGTTGTGATCATTAAGTTCAATACACAAGGCACATAATATCTTACATAGCTAGTAGGACTGCAACTTTGTTTTAAGGAAAGTTATGCAAAACTTAGGTGTGCCTCTATCTGAAACATTGGCCATGATGCTCATTGCAGGTCTTGTGTTTTGACATTATCATGCCACAAACAACAAGGCCATGGCCACAAAATAGAGACCAAAATTGTGCTGGAATGACATCATGAAGATGGAAATGAAGTTTTTTATATAACATGCACAAAATCAGGGATAGAATAAAAGGACAGAACATGTTTTGAAGTAAGTAATGAGTTTTATGTAAATTATAACCAATAAATGAAGCTTAGTGATACTGAATGCATTACTAAAATCTGTGAAAATAGACTAGACTTTGAAGGCAGCACACTGTTGCTCAAATCCCAGCCTGGAAACTGGAATTTTGCATATTCTCTCCAAGTTTTTTTCTTCCATATACCAAAACTGTACATGTTAACTTAATTGGAAACTGTAAATTGGTCCAGTATGAGTGAGTAGTTAGCTTGTTCCTCTGAATAGTTAACCACATGGCTGTAAATCCATAAAAAGTATTCAAAAAGAAATTTTCACATTCTCCAAGGGGGTGAATAATAAGGCACTGAACAGCATGCAGACATGATTTAAGAGTTTTAGCAGAAAGGCAATATGGGTGATCCAAGTCAGTGTTTCTCAACCTTATCGTCTCACTAGCCAGTTCAACTTATTTCACTGCCAGCCCACAAACAGCAATTGAAGGGGGGAGGGAGGAGAGAGTATCCCCTTCAATGAAATAAGCAGAATTAGTAACAAGGAAAAATATTGCACAATGCTGTTGATTGTTTCTCCGTATGGTCACCCAAGACACCAAAAAGGATTGCGACCCACTGGTTGAGAAGCACTGATGTAAAAGACTTTGGCCAGGTTTTTTGGTTCCAAAACCAGAGATAGCTACCCTAAATGTTCAAGAGCTAACAGGGAATAGTGTAAAAAATAAAAAACAGTCAGATCTGCAGGCTCCAACTTCTTGTTAATGAGAAAGTTTGATGAACTAACATGCACTAACAGTGCAAATACTCAGTTAACAGTTCCTCACAACAGAGGTGAGTGTCACATTAGATCTTGGTAGCTAATTGGACAACAGCATTAGGTTGGGTCACAGTTTTGCTGACACAGCAAATATCTATGGATACCTGGAATACATACAGCTATATGAAGATCTCTTCATCCATCCATTTATTTTAAACATGTTAGGTTTGACTACAAAATGGAAGGTCTGAAAATCGAGAGTACACTTTATGAAAAGGATTTAGCAGTCTTAGTGGACTCTAAGCTATTGACTTCCAGACAGTGTTCAGAAGCCATTAAGAAGGCAAACAGAATGTTAGGTTATACAACACGATGTGTGAAGTACAAGTCCAAGGAGGTTCTGCTCAACCTGTATAATGCACTGGTGAGGCCTCATCTTGAGTACTGTGTGCAGTTTTGGTCTCCAGGCTACAAAAAGGACATAGCAGCGCTAGAAAAGGTCCAGAGAAGAGCGACTAGGCTGATTCCAGGGCTACAGGGGTTGAATTATGAGGAAAGATTAAAAGAGCTGAGTCTTTTCAATTTAAGCAAAAGAAGATTAAGAGGTGACATGATTGAAGTGTTTAAAATTATGAAGGGAATTAGTACAGTGGATCGAGACTGTTATTTTAAAATGAGTTCATCAAGAACATGGGTACAAAGTTGGAAACTTGTTAAGGGTAAATTTCACACAAACATTAGGAAGTTTATCTTTACATAGAGAACCATAGACACTTGGAATAAGCTACCAAGTAGTATGGTAGACAATAAGACTTTAGGGACTTTCAAAACTAGACTATATATATTTTTTGAAGAATTAAGTGGATAGGACTGGTGAGCTTTGTTGGGCTGAATGTCCTGTTCTTGTCTAGATTGTTCTAATGTTCTAACGCATTTATCCAGCTCAGGGTACCAAACCTGGACTGTATATGTATAACTATGATATATATAATTATGCATTTCTTACATTAAGCTGCAATTTCATTGCCATTATATGTTTAGTACATGAGGCAAACAGGTCAGAAATTTCATCTCGACTACAGAACAGAGTGGTGAAGAAGCTTTATAACTAAAATTTCATTTGTTCTTTTAGAACAGTTTTGCCTGGGGAAGTCCCAAACTGAAATGAAGATGATCAGAACATTAGTCATGATTCTGTTTTCACAGAGATAAAACTAGTCATAGATTCAATTAATTTTAATAAACCAATGAAAAGCTGCCAAGATGGAAGAAAACTGGGGTTTGAACACAACAGAAATACAGGAAAAATAAGAAAATACCACACAATGACAGTAACAGTTTTATACAAATGCATTTCTACCTTGTAATTTAAATAGAAGCAGTATAAAACGTGTTATGGGTGGAAAACAAAGGGCATTCAGTGTGTAACAATAAATGAAAAATGTCAACTGCAAATCATGTCATAATAATTATTAAATGTATTAGCAAAGAACCTGGAATGAATGTGTTCTAAACCCTATGCTATGCTGATCATACTTATCTGTAGACTGATTCTGAATTGAACGTTCATTCCAGTTGTGGCACTGCCACATAGACATTTTATTTGTTTCCATTTGTCTTTCTGGTCTGCATGTGCGGGCAAAGATGATAACCTCCACATGCCATTAAGAAGTAGGCTGGTGATTGACAGCAGCACCCCTGAAGGCAGGACATCCAATTGTTCACTAACTTTCTGGGATCTGTTTAGGGTATTTGCATAAATCAGGTGAGAACAGCAATCAGAGGAAAAAGCAATTAACAGATTAACATCAACAGATTAGACTAATCCAAGACATGTCTACATAGGAGAAGATGAGCTTCATCAGGGACGATAGTCCCTTGAAATCTGCATTGCTCTTGTTTAATCTTTCAGTCATGGGTGAGCTTGGCGAAGGCTTTTTGTTATGACGCAGTAATGACTGTAGAAATATTTTACATTTAAAAATTTGGATTCATTCATCAGCTTCTACAATTCTTCCACCTGATAAAATAAGATTGTTCAAAATCTGGACTACTGTGTGAACTCTAGGAGGGTCTGGGGTATGTAATTCGCTGTACACATTATCATTTGTACCATAGGGGTCATTTTGGGTTGGGGTGGTGGTGGGAAGGGCCATTGCTGTTTTCATTGTTGTGCCTTTTGTTTTTAAATGTATAATATATTTTCCTGGCTTTGACAAATTTATCTTGTAACACAGTTTTTTTTTGTTATGTACATATATGGACATAAAATGCATTATCAAGAATTTAACCGTTTAAAGGAGAATGTATGGCAGGGTGCATTGGAGGGTGATGTTGGTCTATCCTTAATATTCACCTCCTTACTGATTTGGAGGATGATAGATAGCAATTGACCCTTTTTCAGATACAATTCATTACAAAGTTTTTAGCCTCTCTTGTACTTCTCCTGGGTGTTGATGTGTAGTTTTATGCATAGTTGACATTTCCGATTTACTTTTTTTTTAATTTGTCTGTTTAATGCTGACTTCTGTTTTTTTATATCAGAATATCCACTTCCTCTAGTTTCTGGTCTACTTTATCAAGATGCATATGAAACTGTTAGCCTTGTGATGGAAATGATACCCAGTTTAAAGGGATGACCAAGCGAGGAAACATAAATGCACCAGAAGTCAAAACCAAAGATAAGTCCTACTGAATGTCAATACCCAAATCTAAACACAATAATCATAGTGAGAAATGTTAAAGCAAATGTCAGATATGGGAAATCTTAATAACATGCGTGAAAATAGAGCTTTTCGTTTATATCTGCAGTCTTGGATAGTCACATATCCGATGAAGCGGTTCTTGTAGTGGCACATTGATGACATCTACCGTGTAACTTCCAGGACCACGTACAATAACATCAGCTGTTACATCATGATGATGCCCGGGAAAACACAAAATGGCAATGAAATCTCCTCAAAACAATTTCTATGATAAAAATAAATATAAAAATCAGGAAGTAGCCATTAATAAAAAATGCGTAAACAAACATACAAAAATATGTCAATGTACAGAAGCCACACTCCACGCTCCATTTAGATTTTGTGGCACTCATATTCAGGCTGAAATTGACACAGCATCCATAGATCAACTGTTTTTATTTTGCTGGTGTCATAGCAAACAACTACACTTGAGACGGCCAGCATTTTGCTGTGTGGCTGGCATCACAGATGTTCAGCAGTATCAAAGCTCATGCCACCAAGTTCAGAAAATGTTCCTATTCTCAAGTAGTGAAATTTATAAAAAGTTAAACAAGCAGCACATTAATCTGCCAACATTTTATAAAAAGTGGCAGTGAAAACTTCAGGTCATTCTACTTATTTTATAAATATTTGTTAGTATTGGTGGTGCGCGCTTATGATGCTCACCAGGAGATAGTTGTAACAGCTACTGTGAATACTCTGAATGCAGAATAATAATGTATTTCACACCAGTGTTACAGTTCTCTCATGCCAAGTGAGCTGGGAGCACAGGGAATAATAAAAGTGTGACTGTGAATGTCTAGTTGTGTCAGGTCTGCTCTGTTTTCCTAACAGAAGTGAAGTGAAAGTATGTCACCCAAGACACTCCCTAGAAGGGAAGCTGACCATCCACGGGAGCCAGTCTTGCTCAAGAAGGTCACAGTGAAGTCAAGATGAGTGTCCCTTCATTCATTGGTAATCCAAAACGAAGAGGAAATAGTTTCATGTAGGAATCCTACTTTTGTCACTCTTACATGTAATTGGCTTAGGTAACTGAGAACCACAAATAAGACAACCAGCATGTCTAATTTTACCCATTAAATGCAAAAAAAAAAAACTCTCAAGTTTTTAAAATGTATTTTAAAATGTCTTAATGCGCTGTTGAAAAGCACTGTGCCACCACACTGACCCAACAACAGTTTATCACAGATAATTCAATTCAATTTACTTTTGCAGAGTGCTCTTCACTAAGTACAGGCTCACACTGCCAAGTACAAACTGCACTACTAGTTTTAATAATTGAATCTTTGATATCTTTTGTTTTTATTTCACTTCTGCAACATTTACACATCCACAAAGGTTCTGACATTTATTGATCTGCTAAAGAGATGTTCATTCACTGTTTTTTTCTATCCTACTGCACTTTCCAACAGTTAAAAATGATATTCCTATTACCACTGTCTCCTTCAATTACTACTTGAATTTCCTTTTGCTATTAAATGTGAATAGATGATGTCATGGACAAAACTGGCACCCTACTACACTGATCAGACTTTTAGGCCCTAAAATACTCTTATGCTGTATGCTTTGAAATGCCTATGCCATTTTTTCTATACTCATAAACAATATTTTCAATAAAAATGCAGATTCTGGCACACACGGTTAATGCCTGTGATAAGAAAACAGTAGTTGTTTTGTCAAGACACATGTTGAGTATAGATTCTATAGCTGCATTTCGTAATTCCACAGGTCATTTTCTTGTTGGGACATTTTGTTCCTTACCCGTGAATTTCCCTAATTCAAAGCTCTAGCATGGTCAATGAACTTTGTCACCAGGCAGATTTTAAGTAACAACAGCTATAACAACAGGCACTGTGGCTTTTTCGACACACACTTGACAATGTTACATAATTTTAAAACACTTTAATGATGTCTGTGATTGGGTTTTTGGTCCTGAGTCTTGAAGAAACAGTTTTCACATAACACAACATAGCTTAATTAAGGGTCATTGAATTTTTGAATCTACCCCAGTACCATTGAACACAAGGTAGAAAATGAGCTAGACTCTGTCCATGTGACATTTGCACAATATTCTCAGTCTGTGTGTTTTTCCTTTGGGTACTCATTTTTTTCCTTCTGCATCCAAAAGACCGACATGTTACGTGGAGTGGTGACCCCACTGTGGGTGCATGAGAGGGCCCTGAGACTCAAAAGACACTTCAAACTTCTTCAATATGAAAATGACAACAATAAATTACCTTTTCTGTTTGAATTGTTTTGTTGCAGCATAAGCTATTTCTAGGTCTTCAATGCTAGAGTAAAAATTTGAAAATGTCCTTCAGTAAAAATGTGTAGTATACAGAGTGAACCACATTTCTTCATTACTCCCTTGCTTGTTTTATAACTGGATATAACAGTTTAACAAAATATGCAGTAGATAAAAAAAATTTTATGTGTCATGAACCTTTCATCAACAAAAACACTATTTAGTTTAAAAACTGAAATTTGGGCTCGTCCATTGCGAGAGATGGACGTCTGAAATGGAGCTCCGTTAGCAGCAGTGTTATTTTTTATGTTATTTCCTTATTATCCTGAGATATCCTGTATTAATCCAACCTGAGGGTTCTACTATAGCATATATAAACATGGTTGGCAAGAAAGGGGCTCAGAAAGAAATGGAAAAGAAAACTAAAGCTACACCCAAGCTCAGACCGACAACCCCAAGTTCAAGCTCAAGATACAGCCTTTCAGAGACTGACCTGGAACAGATGCGCGAAAGCCCAGACTCCTCGGGACCACGGTCTGCAGCATCGTCTCCAGTTCAGAGCGAAATGTGGAGCGAATGTGCGAGTGACGCGGGTCATGATAGCTCGCCAATTAGAGAAGATCATTTGAAACTGGAACAGGCCTTGCAGTCCGTGCTTTCACCTACTCCATGCGAGCTGGGAACATCGGCTGTAATAGAGCCCGCTGCTTCACCTACGGTGCTCGCAAGCAGAAATGATCTGTCCGAACTGAAGGTGATGATCATGGAGCTCAAGCAAGAGATAAAAAATGAAATAAAGAAAAGCGAGAAAGCAAGCGAAAAGGCAAGTGAGAAGCTGTGACAGGAGCTGCAAGAGCTGCGGCAGAATAACAAAGACACGGAGAAACACGTATATATCCGCTTTGAGGCACATGGAATGGTATGCTGGATAAAATTGAGGTGCACATTCAGGAAAGCGCGTCTAAACTGAGCACACTTGCCACTCAGCTGGAGGATGTTAAGCAGGCATTCACGACTCGAATTGAAATAGGCGAAAATCTAGCATCCACTGCTGATGGAAAAGCAACAGCTGCCAGTTCCGAATGCAAACAGACTTGCAGCTCTGGAAGATGGAAGCAGAAGGAATAATATCAGAATCGAAGGTCTACCTGAGAATCGTTAAAGTCCAAACCCAGTGAAATTCGCAGCTGAACTATTCTCTAAAATAATTGGAGAGGACTTTAAATCAGATACAGAGATAGCAGCAGCGTATCGCATTTGCGGATCAAAAACCTTTAGACCTAGGTCTTTTATTATCCGCTTCGAGAGATTATTATGTAAACTAGATGTGATGACACTCCATAGACGCAAGCAAGAGATTATATTTGAAAATAACCACATTCGTATTTTCCCTGATTTCTCACCCACAACAGCTGCTAAACGTGCAGCCTTCAACAACATTAAACAGCGGCTACGACAAGCCGATATCAAATACAGCCTCTTGTACCCTGCCAAACTGAAGGTGGATGTGAAAGGCCAATACTACGTCTATTCCAACAAGGAGGAAGCAGAAAAGGAATTAAGAAAGCTGATCCCGACACTATTCTGAAACACAATAGTGAGTTGCATCCTGTCATGGAATGGCAAGGCTGTCTGATCCACTTGTAATGATACGGGTATTATAATTATACATCCTTTTCATTACTCGGACGCTTTCTGTTTATGTTTAAATTACAGTTATAGACGTGTATGTGGAAGAAATTAACTTTTTTTTTTACTACCCTAAAGGAGACTGTTTAACATCATACCCTTGGTTTATTGTTATTATTGCATTAAGACTTACTATGCTTATCCTGGACCACTTTCTAACACCATCCCCTGGGTTTATTATCTTATTACTTTAAGATTGCTGAAGATTATATTATATATTTTATGCTTATAGTTTGTTAATGATTATATATAATCATAGTTTGTTAATGATTATATTTTAGGCATATAGTATTTAGACTATATTGGCAATAGATATCTCTACTTTTTAATCCTAAAACACGGCTGCGTGGGGGCTTGTTTTTGCTTTGGACGTGCTCTGTCTCTAGGTATGTCAGAGGACCGAGACTTTGTGAAGTGGGGTCCAGCTTCACGTGGGGAGGCAAAATGGGGAGGGGGGGGAGGAGGGATAAGGGGGGGGGGGTAGAGAAAGACAGCAGGCTATATCTAATCTATCCTTTTAATCCTTATAATTATAACTACCAACGTAACAACAGGCTGCATGGCAATAACTCATGGGGAAATAGGAAATTAAGGTTAAAGCTGTCTCACTTCCAGTTAAGACTATAAAATGACATCAAAAACTCAGAATCAATATCTCCATGAAGGGACAGTTAACTTTGTGAGCTGGAATGTTAAAGGCCTGAATCACGAATTAAAGAGAAAGAAAGTACTCTCTCAGCTAACAGGTTTAAACGCTAAAATAGTATTTTTATAGGAGACCCACTTACTAAGCAAGGATCAATTCCATCTGCAGAAGGACTGGGCTGGCCAAATATTCCATTCTAGCTATAATTCTCATACATAGAACAGTCTCATTTGTAGCATCAGATGTAGTATCTGATCCGGAAGGGAGATATGTGATGGTCATGGGCAACTTATTTAACTGTAAAATGATTTTGATAAATGTTTATGCACCGAATGTCGATGATAAGGAATTCATACAAAACATATTTACATCCATTCCCAATGTGAACACTCATAAATTTATAATGGCCGGGGACTTTAATTGTGTTTTAAATCCACTCTTAGATAGGACTCCTGTCACAGAGGGGATGACATCTAACACTGCAAAGATAATTAAACAATTTGTAACTGACCACAACTTATCAGACCCCTGGAGGTTTCTAAACCAAAACTCAAGAACATATTCTTTCTACTCACCAGTACATCATTGCTACTCAAGAATAGATTATTTCTTTATAGATAATAATTTCTTGCCTACGATTAAAAATTGTTATTTCCGACCATGCACCTCTGATCTTGGAGCTAAAGTCACTATACCCCACATACTCACTCGTAGATGACGTCTTAACCCGCTTCTATTAGCAGACAAGAACTGTACAGAATTTATATCCAAACAAAACAGTTTCTTCCTAGAGACAAATACATCCTCAGAGTTTTCTGCAGGAATACTCTGGGAAACTCTAAAGGCCTTCTTAAGAGGAAAGATTATTTCATATCTTTCCCACAGGAATAAATTAGAAACCAAGAAAGTATCAGAACTAAACAGCAAAATTACTAGAATAGATGAAGAACATGCCAGGCTTCCAAGTGAGGCTCTACATAGGAAAAGGCAGGCTCTGCATTCAGAACTCAACCTCTTGACAACTAAAGAAACTGGACAACTAATTTATAAACCCGGTCATCATTACTATGAACACGGAGAGAAAGCTAATAAGCTTTTAGCTCAACAAATCCACAAGCAAGAAGTTCGCAATGCAATCCCAGTAATCACCAACACGAAAGGAGACAAAATCATCGACCATAAAAATATAATGCACAAATTTAGAGACTACTATAAATCCTTATATTCAACTGAGTTTAAAGAAGACAACACACAATCTAATGCATTTCTGGATACATTAAAGTTACCACAAATAGATACTTTAGTGCGGAGGAACTGGATAAACTACTGGCACTTTCAGAATTACTAGATGCTATAAAGTCACTTCAAGGCGGGAAAGCAGTAGGCCTTGATGGCTACCCTGTAGAATTTTATAAGAAATTCTCCGCTCAGCTAGCTCCCATCTTATTAGCAACATTTACAGAAGCTAGAGACAATCAAATTCTACCTCAAACTTTTCGGCAAGCATTAATCACCGTCTTTCCTAAACAAAAGAAGGACTTATTACAATGTGCATCATAAAGACCAATTTCACGTCTGAATAATGATGTTATGATACTCTCAAAAATCATAGCTAGAAGGATGGAGAAAGTGCTGCCTTCGGTAATATCACAAGATCAAACTGGATTTATCAAGGGTCGACACTTATCCTCCAATCTTTGATGCCTGTTTAATGTAATATACTCACCAACAAAGTCAAACACCCCAGAAATATTATTATCATTGGATGCAGAAAAAGCATTTGACATGATTGAATGGAAATACCTTTTCACTATATTAGAGAAATTTGGGTTTGGCCCACACATTTGTGCATGGATCAAACTACTGTATACCAATCCAGAAGCTTCAGTTTGTATTAACAACATTTGTTCAGACTACTTTAAACTAGAAAGTGGTACCAGACAAGGATGCCCCTTGTCACCACTGCTATTTGCAATCGCCATTGAACCGCTGGTGGTTCACTGTCGAAATGCTGATCAGATAAATGGGATTATCAGAGAAGGACTGGAACAGAAAATTTCTCTATATGCAGATGATATGGTTTTGTATATATCAGACCCACAAAATACTGTGCCTGCAGTCTTAACAGCACTTACAGAATTTCAAAAGATTTCTGGTCTCAGAATTAATCTGAATAAAAGTGTACTCTTTCCAGTGAATTCTCAAGCACACAATATCATATTGGACACCTTTCCTTTTATTATTGCAGATCAGTTTAAATGCCTAGGGGTAAACATCACAAATAAACACAAAGCTCTTTATCAACAAAATTTCGCTGTCTGTATGGAAAAAATTAAGCATTAAGACTTGCATAGATGGTCAACCCTTCATCTCACTCTAGCTGGAAGAAATAACATTGTTAAAATGAATATTCTTCCTAAGCTTCTTTTTTTATTTCAAAACATTCCAATATACATCAATAAATCATTTTTTAAGCAATTAGATTCAACAATAACCTAATTTATTTGGAACTCTAAACATCCACGTATCCAAAAAGCGACCCTACAAAGACCCAAGGCACAAGGTGGCATGGCTCTACCTAACTTTCAGTTTTATTCCTGGGCAGCAAACATACAAGCTATAAAAACCTGGACACAAATAGATGAACACACACAGGCCTGGTCCATAATTTCTTATATTCCTTGCTTTGTGCCCCAATAAATGCAAGGTATCGGCAATATACTAATAACCCAATTGTGCTTCACTCACTCAGAATATGGAATTCATGTAGAAAGCATTTTAAGATGGAGAAGCTTTTATCTGTGGTGCCTCTGCAAGAGAACCACCTCTTTCAACCCTCGCAAACATATGCAGTTTTTAATATCTGGAAAAAATTTGGGATTAAATTGCTCAGAGATCTTTATATAGACAACATCTTTGCATCCTACGAACAATTACATCCCAAATTTAACTTTCCAGCTACACATTTCTTTCACTATCTTCAAATTAGGAACTTTGTTAAACAGAACCTGCCTGATTTTCCTCATCTTGCACCCTCGTCCATGCTGGAAAAAATATTGCTCAATTTCAAGGACTTAGACACCATCTCTGCAATATATAAAATTATTTTACAGTCCCTCCCTTTCAAAGATCCAAGAGGACAATGGAAAAAATATCTCTTAATCAATATATCAGGAAGAGAGTGGAAAGTAGCAATGCAGAGAATTCATTCAAGCTCGAAAGCATGCAATTATTCAACTCAAAATTATATATCGAGCACATCTGTCTCATCTAAAACTGTCCAAAATGTTTCCAGGGCAAGATCCAACCTGCGAACGCTGCAATCAAGTTCCAGCCTCACTGGGTCACATGTTTTGCGCCTGCGCCAAATTAACATCATTTTGGACCAAAATTTTTAAGTGCCTTTCAGACAGCCTTGGTGTCACAATCCCTCCTAACCCATTAACAGCTGTGTTTGGTGTTCTTCCAGATGGGTTTAAATTGGAGAAGGACAAACAAACTGTGATGGCATTCACTACACTTTTGGCACGCAGACTTATTTTGCTAAACTGGAAGAATCCTAACTCTCCTCTTTTAAGTCAGTGGGTAACCGATGTTTTATACTATTTGAAATTGGAAAAAATCAAATATTCAATTAGAGGGTCTGTACAGAATTTTTTAAAACCTGGCAGGATATAATCAATAAAATTTTAGAATAAGCTCTTAAAGCACCAAGGAAGTAATTATCTCTGCATTTCTTTTTCCTCTCCATTCATTTCTACTGGCCAATTAAACTCATCAATTTAGGTATGTTTACAAGCCTTAAGTTTTACCCCGTTGGCCATGCTCTCTCTCTCAGGTGTGGGGGTCGACTTGTTTCTCAATCCTATTTTTTGTAAAAATTGTTCGATTTGTATGAATGATTACAATAAAATTAATAAAAATAAAAAAAACAAAACAAAACAAAAAAACAAAACTGAAATTTGGCCGAATGGTACATCTAGGGCAGTAAGTATCCACTAAGAAACGATATTGATATACCAATATTTAAGGGAAAATACTGCCCCTGAAAAACTAAATACTCCAACATCTCAAAAATGCCAGGACTGATTTGATTGAAATTTGCTGACACTATATAAAAAAGAAAATTAGCAGACACGTGTTTTGGTATTTGTCAATTTTTGTCAAAAATGCAGTAGCTAGGTGGCTATTCTAATGCACCACAACATTTTCTCAGCACGGGGAAGAGATTGCATAGAATTATGGTGCTTGCCATGTATGCAAATGAAATCCACTGGCAGAACAGCAGCACTAGCAAAAGGGTATACTGCACGGGAAAAAAAGAAGGGATCAGGGTTGGAAGGGCTCTTCAATTTCATACACTAACATCAACACACTCCGATATCAAGCCCCTGACCCCTGATATAATGTACTACAATAAATGCACTCCAATCATCAAGTGTAACATCTGCCCAGTACAAAGTCCCTCGTCGCTCCTCAATATCATACACTAAAATAAATGTCAACAACACAGAGTGCCATATAAGGTTCACTTCAACTACTGGATGGGATGATATGTGGCATTAGCTGTGAGGTGAAAGAAGGAAGGTTCAGTGAAGCTCAATTAAGATATGTTTAGCATTAAAGCTCAAGTCGGGTTTCTAGGGAGGCAGGGAGGAAGAAATACAGAAGAAGTGGTTTCATCATGTCCAGCATAACTGGGTAGCGACCACGTTGGTTTAATTACTAGCACAGATAAGTTAACATGTTCCATATAAACAGAAGGGATAGAAGTGGACAACTGTACATATCCTGCAGTTCACAAGATTATTTCTTTTTACCTGTTCTCTTTTGCACAATTGTTACTTCTCCCCTGTTTTGAACCTTACTCCTTCGTAAAAGGTTCTTACCTTTTTACATTTCAGGCCCCCATGTCTTCTTTTCTCTACCAACAAAGAGGTCACTACAATACATTTACAGGTAGAAAACCAGCTCCTGAAGGTGATCCATACATAGACCCCCAGCAATCAGTTAAGAAGCCTCCACCCTAAAGAACCACTACAACCACTACAGAAAACAACTCCAAAATGAATATGTTCAATTCATTGAACCTCCTAACTGTACAGCCTCTAAACCAGTGTTTCTCAACCTTTCAGAAGCAGAATGCCCACCATGGCACAATACCATTAAAAACAATGGCAACTTGCAACCCACTGGTGGAAGCCCGTGCACCAAAACTGGGTTGTGACCCAAAGGTTGAGAAACAAAATAACATGATTCAGTGTTGTACCTTTATGGTGTAGCTATAGCTAGGGCAAATAAATAATTAAAAACAGAAGCTGTGACATGTAACTGATGAAAAACACAAAATTATTATTATAATTTAAGCATATAATAATAATAATAATAATAAAATCTCCCAAAATTCTTATTATTCTTAACAAGTACATGTTTCAATTCAGAAGTATATTCTTTCCTGTAAAATTGTGTTTTGCAGTGACCATCAACAAAAGCCAAAGCCTGTCAGTAAGAAAAGCAAGAACTGATCTACGGCAGGAATGCTTTAATCCTGTGCAATTCTACGTAGAATATTCAAGAGTAAGGAGCTCCAGTGAACTACTAATATTATTACCAGGTAAAAATTTTTACAAATATTGTATACAAAAAAGTACTGAGTTAGTTACATAGTAATTCTCCTACACCTGATCAACCAACAGCACAATAACTAAGGCCCATTGCCTTTGGAAATTTCCCGGGCGAAGTTAAACAACACAGCTAGTAATAATAATATTACAAATCACAATATAAATCTAAAGTAAATATAAATTACCTTGAAGTCTGACCTTTGGGCTGAATGCTGGTATGTTTGTGGTTTATGGAAAACCAAGAGTGTTCTGAAAAGAAGAAAAGATTGCATTCAATAGAAATGTTTTTAAAAGGAACTTCACAGATTTTTTTTGTCTTTTAGCATAATATCCATCCATATCTGTTCTCATCCAACTCAAGGAATCTGGATTTTCCAGGTAGAAGCTGACACACTCTAAACTGAATCACAATTATTATTCAGCGTGTTTACATGTGCTTCAACAACCTGATTATTCACTGAAATATGATTTCTAAAATGGCAAATAAACCTTAATTCTGAAGGGAGAAATTGAGTTATTGACCTCTGAGAAACCGGCTTAACAGAGGTAGATTTCTCTGCAAATAACTCAATAGGCATGTAAACCCTTAACCAAGTTACTCTTAAGGATTTTGTAGTCTGCACATGTCCGTTACACTGCATGTATTTTCTTCATACACATTTTCAGCAGCCATGTGTAGAAGCGCCCACAAAACAAATTTCTAGAGGCTAATGTTGGGGTGATCACATAATTCTTTCTCCTGGCTGAAATAATCCACCTCAATATTTCAGAAATTGATGAATTTGTGTTGATGAGCTGAATGTGCAGTGCTAAATTCAGCCACACAATCTTAAGAGCAGTAGAGTAACACGTTAAAAGTAAAAAGCATATCTTATTGAAGTAAACATTCCTGCATTATTATTCCAACAGCACTGGGTGTAAGGTAATAAGCACACGTACCAGGTCCTTTGCAGGGCTCAATCGCACAGCATGCAATCTGGGAAAATAAATCTATAAATAAAGTGTCTTTTTGACTAAACATATTTATAAAAAAAAAATATTTTCAGAATCACATTTGCTGATTTTGACATTTAGCAACTTTGGAGCATTTTCCCCAAAGGAAAACTCCAGAAGATTACTTGTGTGGATTATTAAGAATCCAGGTTTCTGCCTTAACCAGGTTATGCAGATAGCCTTCCGCCTTATATAGCATAACATGGAGCCACATAATGTAATACAGCATCGTCTGTGCAAATGTGTATATGCTTGGAAACATCCATGACAAACCCAGAGGTGCTAATGTCACTGAATATGACAATCAATACACAAAATATGAACAGGACAATTAACAGAGTTAACTTCTCATAAGTAAACCAGAAAAAAATAAGAACAAACATCAGGCAGTTAATTAGTTTCTTTTAGCAGTGAAAAAGGGTAAGATGCAGCAGCCCAAGGTGGGATACCATTCCAGGGGCACTTATTCATACAATTTAGAATCACCAGTCTGTCTAATACCAATAAAAGCACAGAAAGACCATACAAATTCCTAACTTTGGGCAAAAATGTCCAGAATTATACCAGAGTCCTGACTCTAATAAGCACAAATGTTCCGCACAGTGCTGATACACATAAACAAAATATAGATTTCTTGTTGCTTCATGTCTCATACAGTAAAAGAAGCTAAACAAAACATTGAGGAACAGCAAATGTGTTTCTTTAGTGCTGTAATGCATGTGCAGTATATGTCAAGGTTACTTACACTTGTGTGTGACCCATGCTGGACCCAGACTTGCATCTTCAGCACCTCACCAATATCATTGCATTACCTTCAGCTCATTAGGTGATGGGTAATGTGAAAGAAAACTAATGTTCTGAATACTGCATGTAAGGAAATGAATCACAGCTACAATAAAGACTTCATTTTTACAATGAGACCTGCATACACCATCTTAGTTCACTCTTCTTGCAGAACTTATCATCTGTCTTAACTTTGTGTGAAATGTCTTGCTCATCCAAACGTGTTGCTGGAAAATTCCAGGCGGGATTGCACATCACCTAATGTGGATTGTACCTGAGGCATTAAAACAGATTCTTTACAATGGACAAAGCCGTAATCCGTTCAGACAGCAGCTCAACTCAGTCTGCTGAGTCCGCCTGTATATCTATTTCTGACATGATTTTTACACTCCAAAAATCTGTTCATTGGAAATACAATTAGAAAAACAAATGTTACTTCCCAGAAAAAAGGAGTATCAAAGGATTAGCATTGCTTCCGCTTTTTAAACTTTCATTGCAGATACATCTTCAAATACTGTATCAACTCCATTACATATAAATATCTGAAGAGTGACTTTTTAAATTTACTTTAGGTCTGTCCCTCTATCCAAATAAATCAAGTTAAAGTGGTGGGAAGCTGTAGACAAGCTTTAGACAATTTTGCCAAAGAACCAGTCCAATCCTGGGCACACTCATAGACAAATACCCACATCACTCGTATTGGGGGAAACTGAAATCACCCATTAATCTAACAGGTGTGCTTTTAGGATATGGCAGGGAATCAGACTATCAAGACACAGACACAAGGAGAACATACTCAGCACCTGAGCTTGGATTCAAACCCAGGTCCCTAAAGCTATGAGGCAACAGTACTGGCTACTGTGCCACCATGCCATTTAGTTTAAGTTTTTAAGGCCACAAGGGTGAGTTTAAAACTAGACTGGAAAATGAACACTTTATAAAGGACCATAAAGCCAAAACCCAACATGTAAACCAAGGTTCACTATTGATTTGATTACTTGTGGCTCAAAGTTAACTGGAAATAAAGAGAATTTGATTAAAAAGCTCTTAAACATAATTGGACAATGAGAGATACATGATGTTTAAATAGCATAGCACCATGCTGATGACGTCATATACCCCCTAACAATGGGAAACCAGAACCTAGCAACAACTACCCAAAATGGAGGTACCCTCCTGCTACAAAAACAAGAAGGCACCATGGGTTTTCCAAAATAACTGATTGTACTTCAAAATAAAAGTAGAAAATTAAGAAAGTGAAACTGAACCCTACATATTTCAAAACCTAAGCAAAAAAATCCTAAGAAAAATAGATTACATAAATTTTAAAAAATCACAAGGTACAAATCATAACAGAGAGGCTCACACAAATGCACCTCTGTATGCCTAATTGTACCATAATTCAGAGAGGTGAAACTTGTGTAATTGTATAAAAAGCCTTACTGGAAACACTTGCAAAAGTCATCAAAGTCAATCCAGGCCTCTTGAGGATTTGACCTTTCAGAAACGTGTTCTTGCTCTTCATTGTCTGTCACTTTAATTGGTGTATTTGGTTCTTGTAATGGCTGGGCATCATTGCCTAGATCTGTGAAACAGAAGAAAACAACATCACAATCGCTAAGCTGATCCCTACTTATTAATAAGGTCATCCGTTCATTTTCTGACCCGGCTTTTTTAAGCACAGGCTCACAGAGGGCCTCCGCCTGTCCTGGAAGCATTTAGCTGGCACACTAGTCCATTTGAGGACTCACTTTCACATGTATGTTAATGCCATCATTAATCTGTGCACATTTCAGTCATCAAAAGAAACAACATAAAATAGTGATTATATAGACTAAATTGAATATAATATAGCTCATAATAAGGACACAAGGTGGCAAAGCAGGCAGTATTGCTTGCCATCTCACAATTCTTGGATAAAAGTTCAATGCAGCCCTCTGGGTATTTTGCCTAGTAAATAAATATTAAATACAGTATGATACTAAAAAGCTACAGGAGTTTAATCCCTGTGTGGATAGCGCTTTGAGTACTGAGAAAAGCGCTATATAAATGTAATGAATTATTATTATTAATATTATTTTAAGGTATGCAAAAGAAAATAATTAACAGGGATCAACTCCAATTATTTAGCAAATGTACACAACTATATCAATTCTAATTTTAAATATGAGAGATTTCTGAGTGGCACGGAAGGTAATTGAACAAGACACCCGCTCATTTTATGAAAGCAAATGGAACAGATGTACAAAGAAAAAAAGAAAGTATGCCGGAGCACCTAAAGCAACTGCCAAGATATATGTTTCCAAGTTTGCAAGGTGCTCACAGAGAAAGGCTGTTTAAAGCAGCTCAGGCACAACCTGCAAATCATGCCAGTGCAACAAACTGTAAAGGTCATGCCAGCCAGGCAAAACACAAAGGCAATTACTTTCAATATAATTACAGCTGACAATACAGTCCTTGTGTTGTACAAATTAAAATTTTTTTTATCTTACTATCTGACTAGTTTTTGATTTAAATACTCTGTCTTCCAAATAATTTATTCTTTAAAAGATATAGTGTTATGATTTATGATACACAGCACTTATATTGTATTTTCTATTACATTTTAGCTTTACTGGGCAGCATGGTGGCACAGTGGGTAGCGCTGCTGCCTCGCAGTTAGGAGACCCGGGTTCACTTCCCAGGTCCTCCCTGCATGGAGTTTGCATGTTCTCCCCGTGTCTGCGTGGGTTTCTTCCGAGTACTCCAGTTTCCTCCCACAGTCCAAAGACATGCAGGTTAGGTGCATTGGTGATTCTAAATTGTCCCTAGTGTGTGCTTGGTGTGTGTGTGTGCGCGCGCCCTGAGGTGGGCTGGCGCCCTCCCCCGGGGTTTGTTTCCTGCCTTGCACCCTGTGTTGGCTGGGATTGGCTCCCGTGACCCTGTAGTTAGGATATAGCTGGATGGATGTATTTAAGTTTTATTTATTCTAGTTAGCTTTGTACTATTTAGCAATTTCTACTTTCATATACTGTATATACCAGTTTTATGGATAAAAACAGCTGAAATGTATGCACCTTTATTTGGACCTTATTTGAAACTTTTGAAACGTTATTGATTTGATTGCTAAAGTCAATCAGTTAGGAAAAAAAAAATCAAAGACAATTACAAAGGAACTCTTGTCCTGTTCAGATTACCGATTTACAATAAACAATTTCTCATGCCCAACACACCAGAAGGCATCTTAGTGCGAATTTCAGAAATGCTAGGAGGCCAATTAAAAAAGTTGCATGACAGCAAAATAAATTAAGGTAATCACTAAAAAGAACACATTTTAGTAATAAAAATGTAAAGTATTAATATTAAAGAAGAATCCTTTGATAAATGTGATCTCAAATTTGATACAAAACAGTTCATGACAATAAAGCAAAATATAATATATGCGTTTTAAAAAGGAAAACTTACCTCCTGTGTGATTATGTTCTTTCAAGTTGCCAGAAATTGGAGCCTAAAAGTCAAATCATTGAAAACATTAAGGACACATAAGGGAAAAACCTGAAAGTGTGAATCCATCCATTATCAAAATCTGCTTCAACTCTGAACCACCATGCTATCTATAAACCAGTGAACAGATGTAGTTCCTTTTTGAGTGACAAATAAGACATAGTGAATCATGGCAATACTTAAATTAATACTTAACACAAATACATATATATATATATATATATATATATATATAGATACATACTGAAAAGTGGCTTAAAGATGTACTGGATTATATAAATTGAAAAAAATCTTTTATATCCATAATTTTAATTTCAAAATGGCCATAGCCATCAGTTTTATGTAAAGTTTCAGTTTGGCAGGGTAGCATCGGTCCACATTACCTTGGGGTTCTAGTGTACATACATACAGTATACAGATTTGCGAGAGGTCAGGTATGTCATCACATAAGTTCTACTCAATAAGATCCCCAGACAACTACTCAAAAGTTCCCAGTTCTTATTCAATGATAGTTACATTTGGGACCACAGTCAAAAGGCCACCTGTAGTCTTTGTCTTCCAACAATAATTATAATGGCAATACCCTGACTCCCCATTGAAATGAATGTAAAAAATCTTGGAGATCAAAACACAAAAGAGTTACAACAGAGGAATTGTAATTCAATATAGAAGACAGTGACACCATGATTAGAAATTAAATTGAAAGTAAGCACACCCTCTTTCAGTTCTATGGCTTTACATATCAGGACATAAAAATAATCTAATCCTTGGGAAATGCTAAAGTTAGGTAAATCTTAAGAAACTAACTGCAACAGAGTTTACATTGTCATACAGTGTCCATACCAATTAAAAAGATAAAAAAAAAAAATGACCAGAACAGCTAATGAGACAAACATAAGTCAAAATCCCTTCAGTCCATAAATTAAATTGCTCAAGAAGGTATTGAGGAAGGTATTTAAGAAGCTTGCTCTTAAATAAGATGGCAGCCAAAAACCATCTGACCACACTCTGTGGCATCACACATGTGCCAACACATAGGACATGCCACAGCAGTTCATGTCCTCAGAGCAACCAAACTTCCAAGCAGTGATGCTTGAGGATATCATAACTGCAGAATGAAAAAAAAAAATAAGGTCAGGCTTTTCTGGATACAGAGGCCTGTAAAAACTGCTTTTATTATGAGTTACAAATAAAAATAGTTATGTGAAAATATCTGAATAAGTTCAGATCATAACTGTCTAAAAACAGACTTTGTTAGGGCAGGCTAACATTCTTGGGTGTGCTCTCCAGTTTATTCATGGCTCTACCCATTCTTGTAAGTAGAAACGTATTGCAATCAAGACAAAAAATACTAAGCAGCAGCCATCTGGCCACACAGAAAGACACTGTGAGCTCTTAGGTAGTTTCAGCATTAGACTTGTTGGCTTGGCCTCTCTAAACAGCAGCTAACCTGTTTTTCCCATCACCTATGCATTCATTTTTCTCTGAACTTCTTCTGCCTTTAGATTTCTGGCACTATTTGTCATTGCCAAAGAGCAGCCCTAAATGTCATTCTGCCACCATCTCTGCAATGTATCACTATTGACGAAATAGTGGGGATTCTATCTATCTATCTATCTATCTATCTATCTATCTATCTATCTATCTATCTATCTATCTATCTATCTATCTATCTATCTATCTATCTATCTATCACTTTAATCATCTGAAGGCACAAATATATTTTACTTATTTGTTTACGTGTATACATAGAGTATATATTGTGTGGTTTCTTGCTCCCTATGACACAATATTTGCCTTTATTCCTTTTGTGCTTCAGAGCTACATCTTTTAATGGAGTTTACATACAGTATAAAAGCAACCAAAGTGCACTACCACAAGGAACTTCTGCACTCAAATTAGAACTCTTAGTTTTCAGATTTGTTTTGTTTTTTGAGGTTTTCTGTGGCATAACAAAACCAGCTGTCTCACAAATTTTGATTCTGGGTAGCCTTTGGGGTTAGCTGGCATTTTTGGTCCTATTTTAATTTAATTACTCTGAGATTTCTTAACAACTTCTATATGGATTTTCATATTTTGTATTACTGAGAGGGACAGATCATAACAACTACTAAGAAGTGAAAAAATTCATAAGTAGGGCCCTAGAGAAACAGAATTATGAAAACAAATCCTGTTGCGGATTTCTTTCATGTTCATTAGAATTACTTATGAATGCTTTGAAATCACTTCAGTTTTTTTTTTTGTCCAGTGCCTCCTGAGTCACCAGTATGAGAAGACCCCCACATATGATATACTGTTTAACTTGTCTTGATACCTAATTATGCAAGATGTCGAGCTTTTTGGGGTGTCTCCCTATTTGTGTGACGCTAGACCCAAATACCCCTCATTGTTATGTCATGTTTGGACCATATGTTGTACAGGGAATCACACCCTAATGCTAAAGAGTAAACCAATAGGTGTCTTTAACAAAATGATCAGAAGGACATGACACTGTTGTGTGCCACATCAACAGACTCCAAGGGGTCATCCCCAATGGGATATATAGGTCAAACTTCGAAAAAACGGGAGTCGGTAATCTAGGCATGTGGGGTATCATTTTTCTGCTATTTTGAGGTTGCTGATCATGAGTATGATAATATTTTTGATATTTGAATCTTTACCAATGGTCCTAGCCCTCAAAGTGCAACTCCCAGAAGGTTACAAAGGACACATTTCAAATATAAGCATGTGGGGTATCATTTTAGTCAATTTTATATGATACTATTTTTTATTTTTCATCCTGTTCCAGGGATCTATCCCTCTATGGACCTTTATAAGAGGGTCAAAAATGATACATATATTTAGACTTGAAACAGGATGTTGTGTTAGAACATTGGGTGACATTATTTAAACTGGCACAATGCCTCAGGTAGTCATAAAAATTCTGGATATTTTAAAAGGCTAGAGAGTGTTTGTTTATTAGGGATTCTTCCCAGTAAGAATTCTATATGGGTTTGATTTCTGAGGAGTTTTGGTTAGCATTTCGGTTACACATCTGGTGATTTTGACTTTTGGTTGACTATAGCTCGTTTAAGACTTCCATTTGCTTTCACCTGGTCCTTACTTGTTTTCAGTCTGTTCTATTTCTGCTATTTAAAAGCAGTACAGCACTTTAGGGTTGGTGGATTATGCTTACAATGCTTTATCACAGACCATAACATAATATTCCCCGACCCACTTAATTCAATGTACGGATACTGGTTGTAGGAGTCTATTCCAATAGAATTGCAGGAACCATCCCTGGATTGATCGTCTGTCCATTGAAAGACTTACTTTCCCACATACCCAGACTTATAATTTAGAGAAGCTGATTAAATTAACATACACTTCTTTAGGCATTTGGCAAGAACTCCTGATTGAGACATGGGGAATACTGTATGTGCAATAAGTGCAGGATTCAAACTCAGGGTGCTGGATCTGTGAGGCAGTAGGACAAACCTTTGCATCACCCCTTACACAACACTGAAAACAGGTCTTACTGGAAACACATCCATTCACATGTGAATTACACTGCAGATAAACAACAGATAAAAATCTTCCTGACATACACTTCATGCAAAACTCGGAGAAGGCAGGTGGCCATTTAAAATGTAATCCTTCTAGTATGTGGAACATGAACTTTCAAAATATGTCAACAGTTAGTAGGAAAAGTATTTCAGCATTAGAGTTGGCTAAATTTGCTTTCTGAAATTTTGAATATATTAAGTAACCACGTAACTGATCTCAGCTGAAATGGGGCACAGATGGCACACACAGACTTCTTTACCCACTTGTGATGTGCAAGGTTGAGAAGTCACCACAAAACCTTTTGGCAGTACCAGATGGTACAAATAATTTAAAAAATGTAACAGGAAAATATAATTTTACAGTAATGTCAGGTTTCTGGGATAGGCTCTCTGAATGCCAGGATAACTGGGTTCAAAATGGATGGATGGTTGGTATACTGATAGGCCTGACTCATGAGATAGTGCTTCTCTCAAATCACTCTACATGACAGCCATACTAGACAATGAAAAGCAGTTGTCTTGTAAACCTGGGGAAAAAACTGTTTTGTTTTTAGAAAAAACAATGTCTGTATTTACTAAATTATGAACTAACCCCATTTCACACAAAATACATTCTTTGGTATTTTCTATTTGCTGTCCTACAGCAAAGGTTTTCAGCCATCTGAAATTAGCTAATGAACAAAATCAATAATATAAAACATTTTCTAATCCAGATATCCGGGTCAGGGCTGCATAACGCCTGAGCGTAACCCAGAAATAAGATGGGAACCAACAATGGATGGTGAATCAGTCCATCAAAGGCCACACTCATGCACACACATGCATGCACGCATGCATGCACACACACACACACACGCACACACACTCTTGGTCTTCTCAGGGAGGAATTATTCATGTATTTCTAGCACCTGTCTTCAGTTTTGACATTTTATTCATTTTTATTAAATATTTATATTTTTATCATTGTTTGGAAATGTGATTTCATTGCCATTTTATTTTTCATGGGTGCTGCCATTTTATGTGGTTGTTCTAATGGATGCTGGCCTTTAGAAAATCCAGATGCTGCACATTTCTAGCACATGATGTACATGCTACATGAGGTGGGGCATCATGATGTTTATGCTATAAAAAATGGTGACATGCATTAAAAAGTGTTAACTTTAAGCAATTTAAGGAACATCTAGAACTTTAGGAATGTAATCTGTTTTTGATTTGGTTTTGATTTGACTTTGAATTTAGTGTAGCTACATGAACTCTGGTGAATGATCTAAAGTACAGTCGTGTCTCGCGTAAAGATGGCATACTGTTCCAGCCAGTGGATCATTACTTTGTATAGAAGGTGCTGTGTCGCCATTACTGCATTCTGTGCGCATCACATGGCAAAAAACTAGCCACGTGCCAGCAGCACACAGGGATATGCCTTTGTATCATTTTCATTGTTTACACGTCAAGTATACACCTGACCTGATGTATCTAACCTCAAGTAAAGTACCTAATATTAGCATAATACATACAGTATATCACATAAATCAATAATAATTACCAAAATACAGTAATAATAATACATTAATAAAAATATTAATAGTGTACTACGGCCACTTACGATGGCATTTTGACAATATTCTCTATAGAAGCTCTGTTATTAAAGCGCAATGTTGTTAATCGGGTTGTTGTTAACAGAGTCAAGATTGTACTAAATTTGCAAACATTCAATAGTATTTTTCTGATAAGCCTTCCAAAAAAACTTGATTGACCTCTACCATTCATCTCTTCATACTGTGAGAA